>NW_004443951.1:1805906-1814109 GCF_000243295.1 Trichechus manatus latirostris | reverse complement strand
GTGTTAAATGAGAAACTATTTTGTTCTGTAAGCCTTCATCTTAAGTGAGAATAGCAGCACAATTGGAAGAGCATAGTCAATGTCACTAAACTGTGCATGTAGAAATTTTTGAAATGGTGTATGCTTGGCTATATGTATTTTCACCAAAAAAAAAAGGTTGAGAAGTTAGAGGGTTGACATGTTGTGGGGTTGTTAACCAGTGTCATAAAACAATACGTGTACTACTGTTTCATGAGAAACTATTTGTTCTGTAAGCCTTCACCTGAAGTACAATAAAAAAAAAAAAATTGGTGGTTCAAACCTACCAGCCGCTCCATAGGAGAAAGATGTGGCAGTCTGCTTCTGTAAAGATTATAGAACCCTATGGGAAATTCTACTCTGTCCTATAGGGTCGCTATGAGTCAGAATGGACCCAACGGCAATGAGTTTGATTTTTTTTTTAGTATCTACCCTACTGGGTTTTGTGAAGACCACATGGAGTTATTGCTAAGGATGGCACCTGTACACAGTCAGCACTCAGAAGCTGACTGCTGGTATTATCATGACCAAAATCCTAAACTCCTGAAGGGGCAAGATGAAGTGTTCTTGGAGTAGCAAGTACAAGGCCAGTCAGACCACACCAAACCTTTGTTTCTTCATCTATTAAAAACTCTTGGTTTTACATGATGCTTGTAAAGCTTAAACACAATTATGGGTTAGTGTAGGTACAGCTGGGACATAACCTCCTCTATGAAGCCCTTCTGGGCCTCCCTCCCCGAGCCTATGCAGACTTCATCCCAGAGCCCATGACTGATCTCCAAGCCCATCTCTGACCTTGAAGGGTGCAGCTTTGGGTCTCCAGTGCCAGGCATGAGCCGGGTATGGAGTTTGCTGAATCGAACGACACCCTGGCAGGCTGGCCCAGGAGAAAGAACACTAGAGAGATACCATGAGACCGCACTCAATAACCTGGGCCCCTGGAGCCACTCACTAAGCCTCCATTTCCCAAACTGGAAAATGGGCAGGGAAAACTCGATCACCTCCAAGGTTCCTAATACCCAACACAGATATTCCTGGGTGCTGTGATTCTGCACGGAGACTCCAGCGTGAGAGGCCACTGACCACACCACACCAGGGTTCAGGCCACGGGGTCTCCACAGAGGCCCCCGGAGCCCCTCATGAGAGAGAAGGAATGGAGAACTGCTGTTCAGCAGCTGTTGGCTCCAGGGTCTCAGACAAACAGAAGGGCTTCTCTGTGCCCTGACGTCAAGCAGCCCTGGCTTTTGGGCTCCGTCTGTTGGTCGTGTCCTTCCAGGCAGGGGCCTGCCTTTCAGCAAGCCACGCGTCACAAGACCCCAAACGAACTGGACACCCCCAAGGACCAGCCTAGCCACCAGAGCTGCCCTCTAGCATACTCTTAGCCCAAAAGGCAGATGATCAAGTCAAATTCTCAGCCTGCTCAATCCAGCCTCTTCCCACCATACCCTTCCAAATACGAGTACACTAACCACAGGTGCCCTCCTGTTTCCATTCCCGTGAACAGGCTGTTCACTTCCTCTCACTTGTCTAGAAATTGAACTCCTGCTCATCTGTCAAGACTCAGCATCCCTGAAGCTGAATAAGCTCATCCAGTCAAATGCTCAGCTCACAGCTCCACAAACAAATGGGGCCCCAAGGGTGAACACCTTGGCCTCCAGAAGATGGCGCTTATGCTGCGGTTTGCCAATGCTTTCTGCCTCCTACCTGGCCCCTACGAGTGCTGCCCTAGGCTGTGCACAGGGACACAGGCTCACCTCCACGCTGTGTCTCCTGGGTATATGTCTGTCTCACCGCGCCCCCTCCCTGACTGAGCACTCCATGAGGGCAGGGCCCAGCAACAGTGACAGTGTGCAAATGTGGAAGACTTTGACCTTGGCTTCTTCAGACCAGACATACTGCTTCTTCCTCTGCTTCGCCAATGCCCAACAGCTGGGAAAACTGAGCCGGGGCTTCGGTGACCCATGTTCCTCTACCATACAGAGTACCCTGAGGCCCAACACTCCCACTCCGAGGCAGGTGTCTCTCCTGCTAGGCCTGGTGGGCCTTTGAAGGCAGGCACAGCAGCTAGGTGGACAATATTAGGGGCTAAGACTATGTTCCCAGCCTCTGATACATTTCCATCACAGCAAAAGCAGAACACAAGCTGATCAGTCAGAAACTCCAGAGGCCCAGGTGCCTACAGTTACCGTGTGTGTGTGTATTTGTGTGTGTCTGTCTGTCTGTCCCTGGAAACCTTAGTCTAACCCCTAGCCGGAACACTCATGGGTCCTACCCGGGGCCTTAGCTGCTCACCCTTGGCCTTAGCCCAAAGCTGCCCTGGGGACCCACAGCTCTCTAGCCAGATGGCTGTGAGGACCCAGTGCTCCTTGGTGGAAGCCAAGCCTGTAGGCTGCTCCAGGAGAAGGTCCAGGGATATAAGCCTCCCTGGGGAAGATGCTGGTGAAGGTCCAGTACAGGAGGAGAACATGTTCCCAGTGCATCATGCAGCCATTGGTGGGTGGGACAGGAAGCACATAGATGTAAGAGAGAAGGCTGGCTAAGCCTGCTTTGACCTCAGAGCACACATGTCGCCACCTGTTAGTATGTATGACACCAGACCGTGTGGTATGAAAGGCACATCTAACGCCTCAGGAAGGGGACTGGGGCACCTGGTGAGCACGAGGGGCCCCTCTGCCAAGGTGCCCCGTGATGGGGGCACTGACCATCTTGACCAGTGGCCATGTCCATTAGCATTGGCCCCTCTCTCCTCAGCCAAAGGGGACTCTCAGCCAGCCCCCAGGTAAGGAGTCTCTTTAGATCTCTCCCAGGACAGTGAGGAAGAGGGTGCTGTTCTATCAAGAGGTGGGCTGGAGCGTGGCCTGTGGCCAGTGGGAACTCACCATGCACTTGTTGGGCTTCTCGCCAGAGTGCACCCTCATGTGGATGAGCAGCTTGTAGCGGGCGTTGAAGGGCTTGTAGCGCCGCACGCAGCCAGCCCAGAAGCAGGTGAAGTCCTCGCCCTTGCGCTGGTCAATGTGGCTCTTCTCGATGTGCCGCACCAGCTCCTCCTGCTGTTCGTAGGCTGCACAGCAGTCCACCCAGCGGCATGCCTGCCGCCCGGCCACGACCCTGCCTACCAGGCCCAGCCCCAGGCCTCCAGGGCCTGGGCCGGGTGGCAACTGAGACAGAGGGTAGGGGGGCGGCAGGCCCTGCTGATGAGACCCGAAGAGATCTGAGAACTCGTCCGCAGGCTCCTGCTTCAGGAAGCTCCCCTTCGGGCAAGTTTCAAGTTGCAAGCTACCCTCGTGGCTCTCAGTGGCTGCAAGGCTAGGCCGGGCCCGCCTGGAGGGGCCCCCCAGGTCTCCTGGCAGAGGGGGGCTCCGGAGTCCATTCACACAGGTGACCAGAGCCGTCTGGGAGGAACGGATGATGGAGGTGAGGTTGAGGCCCTCAGAAGAGGCACAGGGTGAAGAGGAGGCTGAGGAGGTGGCAGGCAGGCCCAAGAGGCAGCAATGCTTCAGGCTGCCCTCGGGGAGATGGGCCTCAGGTGGGGGGCCTAGGCCAGAGCTGGGCTCACTGCCCAGAAGGTAGCAGGAAGGTGCGGGGTTGGCGAGGCCTCGGCCCGACAGGTCCAGGTCTGTGTGCAGGCCAGTGGCTGGCGGGACCCGGCAGTGGGCAGACAGGGGTGTGCGAGCTTCCACCATGGCCTGGTAGTCAGGCAGGGCCTCCTGCTTGATGTGCTGTGCGGCTGGGAGGCCGCCATTCACATATGTGGTTTGGGGTCTGGGTGACCTGAAAGACAGCAGCCAGAGAAGTCATGAGAAGTCAGGCAGTCTGGAGGGTGAGGCCCAGGTAGGGGATGGCAGGGAATCTGAAGACTGAGGGATGGAGAAGCCCAGAGCCAGAGAGGGAGGCTGAGAAAGACAGACACCAGAGACTGATTGACTGGTGAGAAGGAGGGTGGAGGAAGAAGGGGAGAGAGAGGAAACGAGGAGGGATGGGGAGGGGGCTCAGGAAAGGCAGGAGTTCTGAACAAGGAAATACTGCTTCATCCTTTAGCCAAATCCAGCCATTGATTATATACATACAATAGAATATTACTCAGCCAAAAAGAGAAATGAAGCCCTATGTATGCCACAACATGGATGAACCTTGAAATCATTGTGCTGAGCAAAACACAAATACTGTATGATCTCACTTAATGAAACAAGCAAATATATAGAAACCAAAGCTTATTAGTGGTTACCAGTGGTAGGAGGGAGGGAGAAAAAGGGAGTTTTCTCTTAGGGGTCATTGGGTTTATGTTAATGATGGTGGAATAATTTGGAAAAGGATAGCAATAATGGTTGCACAACATGAAGAATTTAACCAATGTCACTGGATTAAACATGTAGAAATTCTTGAATTGGCAAATGTTGTATTGCATATATTTTCACCACAATTGAAACAAAAAATCCAGCCATTAATGCCATCCTGTCCTGCCTCCAAGGCCTGACATCCTTCCTCATGATCCCACACACCAGTGAGGTCTGTGGGAAGAAGACTGTGGATGATATTCTGAGGGAAATCCAGGTCCACTTGTTTTAAATTTCACTTGTAAGTTCCTTAATTTTTGTAATATTTTTTAATTTCTAAAAGTGTTAATTGTATAAAGTTCACCCCAAGTTTTTCACTATTAATGTCAGTGTGTTGGGTGGTGGGGGTTGGGGATTGAAGGGTAAGAGGAACCTTCAGAAATAACTGAGGAAAAACTTCTCAGGAGGATGTCCCAGAATTTTAAGCCCAGATACCATGAGACCCCTGATTGTATAAACCCACAATTCTGGGGAAAAGCAATGTGGCAAGCCAAGAGGGGCAGCAACCGGGAGGCAGGAGATCTGGGTTCCAGGCCACGCTCAGCCACATCCCAGTTGTGCAAACTTGGGCAAGTTACTTCATCGTTCTGAGGCTCTCCTCTCATCCACAACACTGGAATGATTCTCTTTATGAGAGTGAGGATGGTGCAGATAGGCAGGGATAGGGTTTGCCATGGTGGTTGTCCTCATCACATCTGTGGTACACTGGTTTTTGGACAGAGCCTCCTCCAAGTGTGGGGGCCATTCCCTCTGCTCACTTCACAGAGGGCCAGGTTTAAGAGAGAAAAGGTAATTTCTGCACTTGAGTTCCCACCATCCCAGGCTGGCTTGGGAGTAAACAAGTAAAGTACAGGTAAATATACTAGAACCTGAGAACCGGAGAGGCCAGCAAGGTGACGCTGAGCTGAGGGTCAGAGAAGCCCCCTGCTGGGCGGCTGGGTAGCAGCAGCCTAACAGACAAGAAACCTAGTAGGACTAGGACACATCACATGACGGCACCCTTGCCTGAGCCTCAGTTTCCTCACCTGTAAAATGAAGACTAACTTTCTCTACCTCATAGGATGGCAGGATCAAGTGAGATGGCTGGGCAAATGGTGCTATTATTACTGCTATTATTACCCCCACTGTCCTGGGGCTCGCTATTATTACCCGCACTGTCCTGGGCTCTTTCCAGCCAGGGCTGTGGGAACATTGGGTTTCTGTTGAAGGGTGCCTATCCCTCTGTTTCCCAAGATGGGCTGAGTACTGGGGAGGCCTGCCCTGAAGCCCTGCCCAGGGTTCCCTGCAGCTGTAGCACCCCCAGCTCCAGCCATGAGGTGGAGTGGAGGGGAAGTGGTGGAGGAAGAAGGGTGTCAGAGCCAGGAAGCCCTCAGAGAGTATCGCCTCCAATCCCATCACTTAACAGCCAAGAGGGCATACCACAGAGCTTGCCCACGGTCTCGCAGTCGCAAACAGTGACAGGGTCTGGTCCAGAATTCAGGCTCCCCTTCTCCTACATGTGAGTATTTTTCCATATATAGAACTGACCTGATGCTCTCCCTGGATGAAGGCAATTGTGTGTGTGGGAGTGGGTGGGGTGAGTGGGTGGGGATTCTAGTTGTTTCTCAAATACACTTGAACAATGTCCTCTGCCTCACTCACCAGTGCCCTCTCTTCCCTCCCAAGAACTTTGTTGCCCAGAGCACTGCTCAGTCACCAGGTGGAGTCAGAAGGAACTTCAATTCTGAGACAGACAGCAAACCCACAACCTCCCTTCCCAGGGCTGAGGACGCTCTGGACCACCATTCTCAACAGAAAACTCCAAGGATCTTAAAGATCTGATAACAAAGTTGTGAGTTCACAGAGCTAAAAAAAATAAATAAGAGCCCAGCTGCTCCTTGCAGGGTTGAGATTCTGGGCCTGGTGAGATGTGGGCATCAGCTAGGAAGGCATCCAGGGAGGCATCTGTTTGGAGCAATCACTTTGAAAATACGATGAGATTAAATCAACCAACACAGCAGAAGAGAAAAGCTGTAGCTTTCTGTGACTGAGTCATCGAATAATTGACAGCAAAAGTTTGAATGGCATTAAATGAAATAGAGAATAGAAAAACAACTGAAAGAGTTAACAAGACCAAAAGCTGGTTCTTTGAAAAGATCAACAAAATCGATAAACCACTGGCCAAACAGACAAAAGAAAAACAGGAAGGAAGCAAATAACCCGAATAAGAAAAGAGATAGGCAATATCACAATAGACCCAACTGAAATTAAAAGACTCATAACAGAATACTATGAAAAACTGTACTCTTAACAAAATTGAATACCTAGAGGAAATGGACAAATTTCTAGAAACTCACTACCTACCTAAACTAACACAAACAGAGGTAGAACAACTGAATAAACCTATAATAAAAGAAGAGATTGAAAAGGTAATTTAAAAAACTCCCAACAAAAAAAAAAAAGCCCTGGCCCTGTCGGTTTCACTGGAGAATTCTATCAAACTTTCAGAGAAGAGTTAACACAACTACTACTAAAGGTATTTCAGAGCATACAAAAGGATGGAATACTCCCAAACTTATTCTATGAAGCCAGCATAACCTTAATACCAAAACCAGGTAAAGACACCACAAAAAAAGAAAATTACAGACCAATATCCCTCATGAACATTAACACAAAAATCCTCAACAAAATTCTAGGCAATAGAATTCAACAACATATTAAAAAAATAATTCACCATGATCAAGTGGGGTTTATAACAAGTATGCAGGGATGGTTCAACGTTAGAAAAACAATCAATGTAATCCATCACATAAATAAAACAAAAGACAACCACATGATTTTATGAATTAGATGCAGAAAAGGAATTTGACAAAGTCCAACACCCATTCATAAAAAAAAACTCTCAGCAAAATAGGAATAGAAGGGAAATTCCTCACCATAATAAAGGGCATGTATACAAAGCCAACAGCCAACATCATCCTAAATGGAGAGAGTCTGAAAGCATTCCCCTGTGAGAATGGGAACAAGACAAGAATGCCCTTTATCACCACTCTTATTCGACATTGTGCTGGAGGTCTTAGCCAGAGCAATTAGGCTAGAAAAAGAAACAAAGGACATCCAGATTGGTAAGGAAGAAATAAAAGTATCTCTATTTGCAGATGATATGATCTTATACACAGAAAACTCCAAAGAATTCACAAGAAAACTACTGGAACTAATAGAAGACTTCAGCAAAGTATCAGGATACAAGATAAACATACAGAAATCAGTTGGATTCCTCTACACCAAAAAAGAGAATTTTGAAGAGGAAATCAGCAAATCAATACCATTTACAATAGCCCCCAAGAAGATAAACTACTTAGGAATAAATCTAACCAGAGACATAAAAGACCTATACAATGAAAACTACAAGACACTACTGCAGAAACTAAAAGAGACTTACATAAGTGGAAAAACATACGTTGCTCATGGATAGGAAGATTCAACATTGTGAAAATGTCAATTCTACCCAGAGCAATCTACAGATACGATGCAATCCCGATCCAAATTCTAATGGCATTTTTTAATAAGATGAAGAAACAAATCACAAACTTTATACGGAAAGGAAAGAGGCCCTGAATAAGTAAAGCATTATTGAAGAAGAAGAACAAAGTGGGAGGCCTCACGTTACCTGATTTTAGAACCTATCATACTGCCACGATAGTCAAAACAGCCCGGTACTGGTACAACAACAGACACACAGACCAATGGAACAGAATTGAGAATCCAGATGTAAATTCATCCACCTATGAGCTGCTGATATTTGACAAAGGCCCAAAGTCCATTAATTAGGGAAAAGACAGTCTCTTTAACAAATGGTGCTGGCATAACTG
>NW_004443951.1:1674200-1804901 GCF_000243295.1 Trichechus manatus latirostris | reverse complement strand
CATCAGCCTGAGACCAGAAGAACTAGATGGTGCCTGGCTACCACCAATGACCACCCTGACAGGGAACACAACAGAGAGTACCTGACAGAGCAGGAGAAAAGTAGGGTGTAGAACTCAAATTCTAGTAAAAATACCAGACTTAAAGGTTTGATTCAGACTGGAGGGACCCTAGAAGACATGGCCCCCAGGCTGTCTGTTAGCCCAAAACTAACCCATTCCCAAGGCCAACTCTTCAGACAAAGATTAGACTGGACTATGGGACATAAAATGATACTAGTGAAGAGTGTGCTTTTTAGCTCAAGTAGATACATGAGACTAAATGGGCAGCTCTTGTCCAGAGGTGAGATGAGAAAGCAGAGAGGGTCAGGAGCTAGTTGAATGGACACAGGAAATCTGGGGTGGAAAGGAGGAGTGTGCTGTCACAGTATAGGGAGAGCAACTAGGGTCACATAACAATGTGTGTATAAATTTTTGTATGAGAAACTAACTTAAATTGTAGACTTTCACTTGACGCACAATTAAAAAAAATGTCTGAATGGCATCAAAGGGTGGGGCCTCTGACCTTGATGTCCCATGGCCCTGAATGCTCACCTAGGCAGCCCTTTTCTAACCGCCCATGTGAGGCTTGGCAAGTGGTTCTGGAACCTGCTCTGTCACTGAGGCCTGTGCACCCCTGAGTAACTCTCATCACATCTCCGGGCCTAGAAATGGTGAGCATGGGTCCCTAGAGAGTCAACAACTGTGAGCAGCCAAATGTGCCAGGCACTTTTCTGAGGACCATCTTATGCAACCATAACACAGTAGAATGACACATAGTAAGGATGTGTTGAATGCATGAACAAATGCTTCAAGGTACTACCACCTGTGCTTTAAACTTATGAAAACTGAAGCGACTTGCCCAACCCCACAGAGGGTAGTCAGCAACTGTTGTCATTAGTTGCCATCAAGTCGATTCTGACTCATGGTGACCCCATGTGTGCAGAATAGAGCTGCTCCATAGGGTTTTCAAGGCTGTGACCTTTTGGAAACAGATTATCAAGCCTGTCTTCCGAGGTGCCTCTGGGTAGGTTCAAATCACCAACCTTTCAGCTAGTAGTTGAGCATTTAACCATTTGCGCCACCCAAGGACTAGAATGGGAGTTTGAACCTGGATCTGTTTGAATCAGAAGTCTGCGATTTTCCCACCACAGTGGCTGCCAGGGGCTCCAGCTTCTTCATCTGTAAAATGGATATGGCTTAATAATGACCATTCCATTCCTTTGTAGCTTCAATGTCCGAAGTACCAAGAACTCAAATGTTCTGCCCATCATCCTGGCCCCTGGAAGGGGCTGCTGAAGTTGAGATAATCAATGTTTCTTCAGCATGAGACTCAAAGGGAGAGGAGGGTGATCTCAGGCTTCACGGGGCCTGTGCACCCTCTGGTTCACCTGAAGGTCAAAGATTTCACCCAACATGCTTCTCACTCTGTACTGAATGATATGGGGACATGGAGATAATTTGGACAACAGGTCCTTGTCCTTGAGAAGATCCCCTTCTAGTGGGGTCAGTGTGGATCAGCCCTCTGAGGGGACATCTAAGCTCTGCTGAGGGGTGTGTAGAGTTCTGGTAAACAGAAGAGGGCAAGGCAGGCTCCAAAGGCCGAGACACGAAGTGTGAAAGAGTGTGGCCCATTTGGAGAAAGGCCAGGAGAGGCTGTTGTGGTTGCAAAGGAGGCTGGGGCAGTGGGCAGAGAGGAGCCAGATCACAGGGTGCCTCCTGGCCCTGTTGAGGGGCCTGCTCACTCTGTGTTTCTTTCCTCATTTTATAGGTAAGAAAATGAGGCCCAGAGAGGTACAGCATCTTGCCCAAGGCCACCCAGAGAGCCAGTGGTGGAGTCAGGACTTGAACTGCAGTTAACAAGACATTCTGCTGACCATGGTGATGGTGGGTAGCCATTTTCAGTATAGAAATGACATAATTGGGATACTGCTGAAGTTAGTTAAAACTCCTCACCACTTGTGGATGACCTCGGGCTAGGTATGCAGCCTCCCTGGACAGAGTTTCCCTGTGACTGTTAGGGGGTAAGTGAGTTATTGCATGTGAAGTGGGAGGCCCAGTGTGTGGCACAGAGTAAGCACCTCATGATGGTTGTATATTAGCGGTAGGACCTGGGCCTCATAGTTCTGTGGCAAGGAGTAAATGAGATAATGTACACACACAGTAGTCACTCAGTAGATGGGAACTATTTTTATCAGCATTAGAAGGTTGGGTTGGAGGCAAGGAGGCTGGTGAGGTGGAGGCTGCAGGAACCCAGGCGGTAGGTTAAGGGGCCTGAGTTCAGGAGGGGGCAGCAAGAATGGAGAGGAGGGGCCCCCAACACAAGGACTGGGGGTGGGATGGAGGAGTGGGATCTTCTTTTCTTTTAGGAAAATGAGAAAATCTAGAAGTGTCAGAAAAAGAATTGACACATTTAAATTATGGTGTTGGCGTAGAATACTGAACATACCATGGACTGTCAGAAGAAGGAACAAATCTGTCCTGGAGGAAGTACAACCAGAATGCTCCTTAGAAGCGAGGATGGTGAGACTTCATCTCACTTACTTTGGACATGATATCAAGAGGAACCAGTCCCTGGAGAAGGACATCATGCTTTGTAAAGTAGAGGATCAGGGAAAAAGAGGGAGACCTTCACTGAGATGGACTGACGCGGTGGCTACAACAATGGGCCCAAACACAGTAACAATTGTGAGGATGGTGCAGGAGTGGACAATTTTTCGTTCTGTCGTACATAAGATCGCTATGAGTCAGAGCTGACCCAACAGCACCTAACAGAGTGTCAGAACAAATTCAGCTATTTTGGTAGCAGGGTGGCCAGTAATTAAGAGTGATGCTGGCATAGGATGCCTGGTACAGACTGTCCTGGGCCCTACATTGTCAAAAGACATTTGGTGTGATAGTTCTGACCATATCTATCAAAAAACAAACAACAACAGAAAACACCCACTTCCTCAGTGCTCCAAAGGTTGGCATAGCTTTTGCTATGAGATAGAATAAATTTTGTTGGAGAAAATGGGTACAGCTGGGGAAGCCTCAGTGAATAATCAAGCAGACAAATGCATTTAACTATTGCTAAACAATACACAGAGCCCTGGTGGTGCAATGGTTAAGTGCTCTGCTGCTATCCGAAAGGTTGGCAGTTCAAACCCACCAGCCGTTCTGTGGCAGAAAAGACCTGGTGATCAGCTCCCATAAAGACTACAGTCTAGGAAATCCCATGGGACAGTTCTATCGTGTCCTATAGGGTCATTATGAGTCAGAATTGACTCGACAGCACGCAACAAACAATACAGAGGATGAAATCTAAAAGATGCTTGTTCCTATAAATCAGAAGTCTCGTTAATATCAAAGATGGCCACAGGGAACCTGAATCTTCAAGGACAAATGATTCCACGTCAGAAAAATCACCACCTTTCCATTTAACGACAGCTCACATTGCAGAGGCTTCACTAGAATGTAAGCTCTATCAGGGGAGAGCTTTGCTTTCTTCACCAAGGCACTCCCAGCACCTGCCCGGCACACAGTAGGCACGTAAATAGTTGATGAATGAATGAACCACAAATGGGCAACTGGGCCAGTTTTTGGAATCTCTGGTCTGTGAAATAGGCACCAGCCAGGCCAGCAGCCCGAGGCAGTGGGATAAGGGCCCTGGGATCCACGTGCGTGTGCATAGAGGCCTGTCTGTGTCTGACCTCCGTCTGCCATCAAACCTCTGCAGGGGGCACAAAGGCAGTTTCAGCCAATATGCAATCGGATGGAACATCTGTCCAGAGGTGGATGTCGCCAGAAATGTGCAAGCATTGAGTGGATGGTGTTATGGATTGAATTGTGTCCCCTCAATATATTCTTGAAATCTTAGCTCCTATACCTGTAAATATGATCCTGTTTGAAAACAGGGTTTTCTTTGTCATGTTAATTAGGCCATGCCCAACTAGGACAGGTTCTAAATCTAATCACTTCTAGTTATAAAAAGACCAGAATGGACACAGAGACACACAAAGGGAGAAAAGGAAGGCAGACAACAGAGACAGATTCATCTACAAAGATTGCTGGCAACTACTGGAAGCTGAAGTAGACAAGGTAGGACCTCCCCCTAGAGCCATGCCTGAATTCAGCCTTCTAGCCTCCTCAACTGTGAGAAAACAAATTTCTGTTCTTTAAAGCCACCCACTTGCGGTGTCTGCACTTGGTATAGAACTAGCTAAGACAGATGGCTACCTGGCAGGGGTTCTGTGGGGTGTTGGCTTCTAGGGAAGGAGACAGCCCCAGGCAGAGAACTCCCCACCACTCTATGAGTAGCCCAGGATTTGACACTCTATGTACCCTGAGGTGGGTTTTCCTTCCCAAACCCACCCCTGAATTTTCCTCTTCTGAAAATTCAGTGATCCCCTGTGAAAAGCCACCTCAGCTTATGCCATGGAAAAACGCACTTCTACAAAGCCATTTTTGTGTTTCCTGTGAGGCCTAGGCAGAGGAGGAGGTACAGGTTCTAGGCCAGGCAGCCATCTCTGTGCTACCAGGCTCTGGCCAGTCCCTTGCCATTCTGTGTCTCAGTTTCCCCATGTGTCCCACGACCAGGTAGACGAGGTGAAGTCAGAGGGCCCTGGAGCCTTGGCTTGGCCTCCAGGAAGTAGCCTCAGGAGGCAGCCGACAGGTAGGGATGGGGCACATACCTGTTGTCAGGGTGGGGCAAATGCAGCAGCCTCTCGCAGGCTGGGGGATGAACACGGGGCGGTGGGGTTCCCACGGGGAGAAACAGGCCCTGGTGGCAGGTGGGGCCAGGGCCCTCAACAAGATCCGTGTCCAGCAGGCTCTTCTTCTCTGAGCCTGGGGTGCAGTGGCCGTAGCTCCCGTTCACTGGGCGGAGAAAGACAGGGAGAAAGGGGAGATAAAATGAGTGAGGGTGGCCTGCAGAGGGGCGCAGGGAGAGGCCAGTCATTGGGGTACAGTGTGGGACAGAGCACCCTTAACCCAATACTAACTGAATCCTTCCTGTGTTCAAGGCACCTGGGATACCTCCTTTAATTCCCATAATCACCCAACAGGATCAGTAATAAAATCCCTAATTTTCAGATGATGCTGAAGTGGTAAAATGGCCAATACACAAATATGTGCACTTACTATGCACCAAACACTCTGCCAGGTACAGGAAAAACTGATGAACAAGACAAAATCCTGGTCTCTTGGAGCTTACAGTGTATTATCCTCACATTATACACAGTGTGCTCATTTGAGATCTTGCAAGAAAGCATGCTGGGATTGGTGGATCTAGAGTTGACGCTGCCCAGCAGGCTGAGTGAGCATTACCGAAATAATGTATGTTAGGTATATGGCAAGCAATAGATGCTCATGGGAATGCCTGGGTGATGTAAACAGCTAACGTGCTTGGCTGCTAACCAAAAGGCTGGAGGCTCAAGACACCTCAGAAGAAAGTCCTGGTGATCTACTTCTGAAAAATCAGTCATTGAAAACTCTATGGAACACCCTTCTACTCTGACACGCATCAGGTCACCTGGTTACTGGTTAGGTGCTTACTAAACAGCATTTGTTATTGTTATTACCAAAGCTCAATCTACATTGTTTTCCAAATTGCATTACACCATAGAAATAGTATAGAGTTATTTATACCTGTGTGTTCTCCATGGTTCTTTGACAGCCTAGCTACCATAGGCCCTGCTTTGCCCTGCTCAGTGGGCTTTTACGAAAATTAACTAAGGCAGTTGATGTGAACACCAAAAACCAAACTCAAACCCATTGCCATTGAGTCGATTCTGACTCATAGCAACCCTATAGAACAAAGCAGAACTGCCCCATAGGGTTTCCAAGGAGCAGCTGGTGGATTTGAACTACCAATCTTTTGGTTAGCAGCTGTAGCTTGCCATGGCTCTTAACCACTGTGCCACCAGGGCTCCAAAATGCAAGATATGGTTATTGTAAGTCACCTTCTCTCTCTTGGGCTATTTTCTCATCTGTAGAATGAGAAGATTAATCTGGAAACGCTATTCTTTAAGGTTTTCTGCCCTGCCACGTCACAGGGTTATGCTAAGGAGGAAACGACATGAGCTTTAGGGCCTGACGGATCTCAGTGTGAGGACCTTTTCCCCAAACTAACTCCATGGCTCGGACAAGTCCCTCCCGTGGCTGACCCTCCGCTTCCCTGTGTAAACTGGGGACAGTCACACCAACTGCAGAGACGCTGTCAGGCTTTGGGAGCAAGCTGCAAAGTCCCTATACAGTGCTCGCACCTAGGAGTTGTTCCAGGAATGGAAATTGTTCTTATTGTCAAACAGCACATTGTCAAGTATAAAGTGCCCTACAGGTGATCCAAGTATTGTCTACGTTCTCTCAACATTGAGCAAGATCAGCCACTAAGATGAGAAGAGCTGATACCAGAACATTATCAAATCCTTAAATGTAACAATGACAACAACAGCAACATTTGTTGAGCAGTATGTGCTGGCTCTGGACTAGTGATTTACACTTATTATCTCCTTTGACCACCATGTGTCTGTCAGTTTGTTGCACTGTGGTGGCTGTGTGTTGCCGTGATACTGAAAGCACTGCTACCATTATTTCAAATACCAGCAGGGTCATCCTTGGTGGACAAGTTTCAGCTGAGCTTTCATACTAAGAGAGACTAGGAAGAAAGACCTGGTAGTCTGCTTCTGCAAAAATTGGCCAGTGAAAAACTGATGAATAGCAGCAAAACATTGTCTGATACAGTGCTGGAAAATGAGATCCTAAAGTTGGAAGGCACTTTGAGCTGCCTCCTCAAAGTGGAGCTGACCTTAATGACATGGACGGAGGCACGACTCAAAACAAGAAGAAACAGTTGCAAACAACCACTAATAATTGGAACGGGGAATGTACGAAGTATGAATCTAGGAAAACTGGAAGTCATCAAAAATGAAATGGAATGCATAAAGATCAATATCCTAGGCATTAGTGAGCTGAAATGGACTGGTATTGGACATTTTAAATCAGACAGTCATATAGTCTTCTATGCCGGGAATGATGAAATGAAGAGGAATGGTGTGGTGTTCATTGTCAAAAAGAACATTTCAAGATCTATCCTGAAGTACAACAATGTCAGCACATAGGATAATATCCATACAACTACAAGGAAGATCAGTTAATATGACTATTATTCAAACTTATGCACCAACCACTAAGGCCAAAGATGAAGAAATAGAAGATTTTTACCAACTTCTGCAGTCTGAAATTGATCGAACATGCAATCAAGATGCATTGATAATTACTGGTAACCAGAATATGAAAGTCGGAAACAAAGAAGGATTGGTAGTTGGAAAATATGGCCTTGGTGATAGAATGACACTGGAGATCGCATCCTAGAATTCTGCAAGACCAATGACTTTTTCACTGCAAATATCTTTTTCCAACAACATAAATGGCAACTATACACATGGACCTCGCCAGGTGGAATACACAGGAATCAAGTCCACTACATTTGTGGAAAGAGACGATGGAAAAGCTCAATATCATCAGTCAGAACAAGGTCAGGAGCCAACTGTGGAACAGACTATCAATTGCTTATATCTAAGTTGAAGTTGAAGAAAATTAGAACAAGTCCACAAGAGCCAAAGTATGACCATGAGTATATCCCACCTGAGTTTAGGGGCCATCTCAAGAACAGATTTGACGCACTGAACACCAATGACTGAAGACCAGACAAGCTGTGGGAAGACATCAAGGACATCATACATGAAGAAAGCAAGGGTCATTAAAAAGACAGGAAAGAAAGAAAAGACCAGAATAGATGTCAGAAGAGACTCTGAAACTTGCTCTGGAATGTAGAGTAGCTAAAGGTAAAGGAAGAAATGATGAAGCAAAAGAGCTGAACAGAAAATTTCAAAGGGCGGTTTGAGAAGACAAAGTATTATAATCAAATGTGCAAAGACATGGAGTTAGAAAACCAAAAGAAAAGAACATGCTCACCATTTCTCAAGCTGAAAGGACTGAAGAAAAAATTCAAGCCTCGAGCTGCAATATTGAAGGATTCTACGGGAAAATATTAAATGACACAGGAAGCATCAAAAGAAGATGGAAGGAATATACAGAGTCACTGTACCAAAGAAGAATTGCTCGACATTCAACCATTTCTGAAGATAGCGTATGATCAAGAACTGATGGTACTGAAGGAAGAGGTCTAAGCTGTAGTGAAGGCATTGGCGAAAAACAAGATTCCAGAACTAACGGAATATCAATTGAGATGTTTCAATAAACAGATGCAGCACTGGAGATGCTCACTCATCTATGCCAAGAAATTTGAAAGACAGCTACGTGGCCAACTGCCTGGAAAAGATCCATATTTGTGCCCATTCCAAAGAAAGGTGATCCAACAGAGTGCAGAAATTATCAAACAATATCTAATATCACATGCAAGTAAAATATTGCTGAAGACCATTCAAAAGCGGTTGCAGCAGTATATCAACAGGGAACTGCCAGAAATTCAAGCTGGATTCAGACGAGGATGTGGAACAAGGGATATCATTGTTGATGTCACATGTATCTTGGCTGAAAGCAGAGAATACCAAAAAGATGTTTACCTGTACTTTATCGATTATGCAAAGGCATTCGACCATGTGGATCATAACAAATTATAGACAGCACTGCAAAGAATGAGAATTCCAGAACAATTAATTGTGTTCATGTGGAACCTCTACATAGACCAACAGGCAGTCATTCAAACAGAACAAGGGGATACTGCGTGGTTTAAAGTCAAGAAGAAGTGTGTGTCAGGGTTGTATCCTTTCACCATACTTATTCAATCTATATGCTGAGCAAATAATCCAAGAAGCTTTATTGAAGAAGAATGGGGCATCAGGATTGGAGGAAGAATCATTAACAACCCGAGATATGCAGATGACAACCTTGCTTGCTGAAACTGAAGAGAACTTGAAGCACTTACTGGTGAAGATCAAAGACCACAGCCTTCAATATGGATTACACCTAACAGAAAGAAAACAAAGTCCTCACAACTGGACCAATAAGCAACATCATGATAAACAAAGAAAAGACTGAAGTTGTCAAGGATTTTGTTTTACCTGGATCCACAATCAACACCCATGGAAAACAGCAGTCTAGAAATCAAATGATGTATTGCATTGGGTAAATATGCTGCAAAACACCTCTTTAAGGTGTTAAAAAGCAAAGATGTTAAAAAGCAAAGATGTCACTTTGAGGACTAAGGTGTGCCTGACCCAAGCCATGGTGTTTTCAACTGCCTCATATGCGTGTGAAAGCTGGACAATGAATAAGGAAAGCCGAAGCAGAATTGATGCCTTTGAATTACAGTGTTGGTGAAGAATACTGAATATACCATGGACTGCTAACTGCTAGAAGAACGAAGAAATCCACCTTGGAAGAAGTATGACCAGAATGCTCATTAGAAGCAAGGATGGCAAGACTTTGTCTCACATACTTTGAACATGTTATCAGGAGGGACTAGTCCCTAGAAAAGGACATCATGCTTGGTAAAGTAGAGGGTCAGTGAAAAAGAGGAAGACCCTCGACGAGATGGATTGACACAGTAGCTGCAACAACGGGCTCAAGCATAACAAGGGTTTTGAGGATGGTGTAGGACCAGGCAGTGTTTTGTTCTGTTGTACACAGGATTGTTACCAGTCGGAACAGCACCTAACGACAACAACATCTCATTTGAGCTTCACCATTGCCTTCTGAGGGAGCTATTATTATTATTATCCCCATCTTAACAAATGAGAAAACAGAGACTCAAACCAAACCCGTTGCTGTTGAGTCAATTCTGACTCATAGTGACCCTATAGAATAGAGCAGAACTGCCACCACAAGGTTTCCAAGGAGCAGATGGTGGATTCGAACTGCCGACCTTTTGGTTAGCAGCTGAGCTTTTAACCACTACGCCACCAGGGCCCCAACAGAGGCTCAGGGAGATGAAATTACCCAAAATCAACCAAATCCACTGCCTTGGAGTCAATTCCGAGTACAGGGACACTACAGGACAGAGTAAAATTGTCCCATAGGGTTTCCAAGGCTGTAAACCTTTATGGGAGTAGACTGCCACATCTTTCTCCCACTGAGCACCAAATCACGCAATTAGTAAGCGTGATAGCAGGATCTCCAGCCCAGGTCTGTCAGATTCAAACCCCACATCCTCTTTATTTTTTTTTAAGGTCACCTTCTTTTGTTTTTTTTAATAATGTATTTTATTTTTTGTTGTTGAAAATATACACAGCCAAAGACACACCAATTCAACAATTTCTCCATGTACAATTCAGTGACACTGATTACATTCATCAAGTTGTGCAACCATTCTCACTCTCCTTTTTAAAATTATTCCTCCACTGTTAACATAAACGCACTGCCCCCTAAGCTTCCTATCTAACCTTTTGAGTTGCTGTTGTCAATTTGATCCCGTATAAATACAGTAAACCTGCAAAAGCTGGAATCCCTGTAAGGCGAAAACCTGTCATACAAAACTCAAATATTTTCCACTAAAACGAGCAGTAGAAAAGTGGTAAGACTGCATCCTGTCAAAGGCAGAAAACTTGTGAGACCCAGAAAAACAAGGCAGTCCCTTCGAGTTCTACCTTTCACGAGTTTCACTGTAGTTCTTTAAAAGAGCACAATGCTCAAGGCAGACAGTCTTTACTGATTAAGCTAACTATTGTCTGTAAGCCCCACATCTTAATCATTATGTAATAAGAAGTGGCCAGAGCGAGCCAAGAGTCCAACCCCACCCCCAAGGATCCGCTTGCCCCAACCCTAATTCTAGCCCACCCTGAGGAGGCCCCTTCAGCACACAACTACCCCTGTGCCCAGGATAGACACTCAGTGCTAAAATGCTTGTGTCCATGGCTCCGGACAGGAGGCATTCACCTGCTGAGCACTTTACAGTTTGCGGCCGAGAATGCAACTCTCCAAGGTCCCAGGGCAGGTGAGGGGCTCAGAAAAGTCTTCAGTTCCCAGCCCCAGGCAAGCCTGCTTGAGACCCCTCGGATAAACATCTGCTCAAAACCAGCCTCCACGCTCCTTCCCAGCCAGGCCCTGGGCCTGTGTCCTGCTGTGAGGAATGCTCACCCCTGCCGGCTGTGCTTGCTCGTTGGCCAGCCCCTCACAAGCTTATTTTTAATAACGTGGGTCGTTTTTTAATTAAAAAGAAATCCCTGGTAACAAATGTGAATGGCCCGAGCTAATGAGAGCAGGCTGCCACTCGTTTAACTCCAGCTCTGCTTGGCTCTTGCCGCTTTTTCCAAATCGTTTCTGCATGCGATTTTATTGTCCCATTGAGGCAAGCCCTGGGCCTGGGCCTCAGAAAACTGTAGATAATTTTATGACCATTAATAGCATTTGGAACAAAGAGAGCTTAATCATCATGCGGGGCTGTTTCTCCCAGAGTCTTTGGGGAGCAGTTCTGAGCTTTGTTCAGGGACCTACCAGGTATTTTGGGGCCTCTAGGTTACTTATCCCATCCTTCACTTAGGAGGATGCATGGAGAGATGGAAGGTGGGCACTTGGAAAGGTGACGGGACCCTAGCATTTATCAAGCCCTTACTATGTGCCAGGCATATTCACGCCTCACAAGCGTCCGCTCCTGGGAGAAGGCTTGTTACGACCATATTCCAGATGAGGAAAGCTGAGGCTTGGAGAGATCAGGTGCCCTGGACCAGGCTCAGGGGTCTGTGAGAGGTGGGGCCAAATTCAAACCCAGATCTTGCAGACTTCAAAGCCCAAGTTCCGTTCTGCTGCCTCTCAGCCAACCAGTGAGTAACTGGGGACGTCCAGGCAAATGTCCCCACCTTTAACTCAAATGAGATCCTGTTGGAGAGCCTCTGTGAAAGTAAAAGCACTGCCTGAATAAAACCGTTAGAATGACTCTTAAACTTTAATTTTCGTGAAAACTCTGCCAGATGCTAAGCCCATTCCGTGGACAGACGAGGACACAAAGGCTCAGAGAGGTTAAGTGGTTGCCCAATGTCACACAGAGAATAAGGGGCTGAGTTGAGGTGCAAAACCATCACCTCTGTGGGAAGAAACAGAGATTACTCAGCAAACAATTAGGGACTTGGTGTCTTCCCCGTTGGCTACACTAAGAGGTATTCCTGCAATAAATAAACAAGTCAGCACTGGGAGGGAGGGAGGAAGAAGATGCTCTGGTCACAGTGGACACTGCCTGGTGCTCCAAGCCTTGGAGCCCTCATCTAATGTGACCTGGTGAAAAATCAGCCTCCCCACCTCACAGAGGGACACTAAGCACCAGAGCTGCCAAGTGGCCGCCCAAGGTCACCCCCTGCTACAGCGGGGGTCCAAACCCAGGTCTCCCAAAGCCCATGCCAGGCTCTGCCCCAGGCCACCTGCTTTCTCAGAGGTTGAAAGTTAAACCAGAGGCTGTAGCTAGTATCCCAGAGATGCTGATGCCACTGGGATGATCTGGGCATTGTCATCGCTGCCCCCCACGGGCCTAACCCTGCCAGGAAAACTCTCGCTGCCCTCCTGCCTGTTGGCATCTTGCCTCACTGTCCCCCAGGGCATCACAAGACCCAGATGGGTGAAGTCCCCACTCCAGCTTGCTCGCCATCTCTGGTAATTGAGAATGGAGTCTTTCTCTGAGAAGACAGAGGACTGAGGGAGCAAGCCGGCTCAGCTGCCCTGAGGCAGGGAATGGGATATCCTGGGAAGCTCGTATCCAACAGACTTCTGTCTCCCTCTGTGCAACGGGGGGCCAAGAGAAGACCCTGGACCTGGCTTTCTCCATGCAAATGAAGCTTCTCTGGGGGCTTGGAGGATGAGGAGGTCCTGTGTTCATTTTTACAAGTTGGTGAGAACACCTAGAATGTCAGGGTTAGGACTGAAAGATCGTCTATTCCATTTATAGGTGAAGAAACTAAAGCTCGGAGAGGGAAACAACCTGCCTGTGGTCACGCAGCAAATCCACAGCAGAGCCTGGACTGGCACCCCTGAGGCTAGGTAAGGGTTTGGTTTGGTTTCCTCTTTAAGCCTACCTTTTCTCATCTATAAAATGGTGATAACACCTACCATACCAAGTTGTGGTGACAAGTGAGATTATGAACTAATACATTTGGCATGGCACCTAGCTTACAGTAAGCACTTAAAAAATGAGCCCAGGACAAGGCAAGGAGGCAGGGCCCTGCAGGAGAAGCATTCTGGCCCAGGAAGTGTCAGACCTGGCTGATCCTGAGGCCAGAATCAGAAGGACAAGACCCCAATGCACAGGAGTCACCAAAAGCAGAACCCAGCAGCCTAAATGAGGTCACAGCTAGCAAATCTGAAGCAAATGGCTCCAGTTACTCACCAGAGAGATTTGCAAATTACCGTAACGACTTGGCTATAAAGCAGCACCACATATAAGGTGACTCCCCACAAGAATTTTAATTTGTGCTGAAACCTGCCAAGTCTGCATGAGAGTGGACAATGATGCATTCAGCATCTCGGGCCCAGATGCCGCCTCCTTGTAGCTCAAGAGCAGCCAGCAGCTGGGTCACGGAAGGCCTACATGATGACTGCCTCCTTGCTCACTGACGAACAGACTTCTAGTGTTACCAGGTACCAGGCTTGGTGGTAAGGTGCTGCACTTTATAGTTTACAAAATATTTCACAGCTATCCTCTGTGGGCTTCACTGTAACAGTCAGGAGTTGGCTAAGCAGGCTCAGAGGGGGCAAGTGATTTGCCCAAACTCACACAGCAAGTGTAGGGCTCAGACTTGAGCTGGGTCTCCTAAGTCAGCCATCTAGTCATAAACTATTCTGTGAAGTGCCAGATAGTAAGTAGATGATCTCTGCCGCAACTACACTACACGACTCTATGCTGCTGTTGTACTGCTAAAGCAGCCAATATGTAAACAAACAATATATGTACAAACAATACGTAAACAAATGAGTGGTCTGTGTTCCAATAAAACTTTATTCAGAAAAACAGGTGACAGGCCAGAATTGGCCCCTGAGCTGTAGTTAGAGAAAAGGGCTTTGCAGTTAGAAAGGCAGAGATTTACAATCTGAAGATAAGCTGCACTTTCCTGCATCTATAAAATCAGGAGAATAAAAGCCTCCTCACAAGGTGGAGCTGATGGCATGAAAAATATTAGTGAATCCACAGCCATGATTTTTTCCAACTTATTGCACATACAGAAGAGAAAACCGGGGCCCAGAGAGAGGAAGAGGCTTGACTCTAGACAACTGGACCCCACTGGGGATATTTCCCACCTCACTCCTAGCAAACGATTAGGCCCATAGTATATGCTTAGAAACGGTGGGAGGGTGGGTGGCTGAAGGACTGTTATAAGTTCACTTTTTGCCTACTATGTGCCAGACAAGAGTCCCTGGGTGGCACAAACGATTAAGCGCTCAGCTACTAACCGAAAGGTTGGCAGTTCAAATCCACCCAGAGGAGCCTCGGAAGAAAGACTTGGTTATCTGCTTCTAAAAGATCACAGCCATTGAAAACCCTGTGGAGCACAGTTCTATTCGGAAATGCATGGGGTCTCCACGAGCGGGAATCTACTCGATGGCAACTAGTTTTGGTTATACGCCAGACAGCTCCACAGGGTGGCTGTGAGGATTAAATGAGATTATATATGTGAAGTCCCTGGTATGGAATTTGATCATACTTGGCACTTGGTAAAGGTCCCTCTCTTTTGCCTTCTTGACAAGCAGAGAAGGCAAGGTCACAAGCTCCCAGGAGTTATCTGTGTCTCCAAGAACAGAGGCCTATCTTCCAGGGCAGTGATCTCCAGCTGCCACAGAAAGGGCCACCTCAAGCCAGCACAGTCTTGGCAGCAGCCCTTCCCCAGAAGCCTGAGGCTTTGCAGGCACAGTCAATGCAGAGTGGGGCCTTCACCCCTTCTCTGAGCAGTGGGAGAGCTAGGGCTAGACTTGATACCGTCCACATGCCAGGCCTGGGCAGAAGGGGCACCACAGAGATCACAGCGGGCAACGTGGTGCTTCCACTTCTCAGGCCCAGGGAGGGTGGGCGGCACATCTAACCACACACAGCAGAGGCAGGTGGCGCTGCACTCACACCTCGACTCTGAGTCCAGGGCCTTCCTCCCTCATCGTGCTGCCTCATCATCCCCTTTTCTGCTTCCTCAGAAACTCCAATGGCCCGGCAACCGTCAGGAAGTAAGGGCTTCTGAAAGAAGAGAGGCAAAGAGGTGGGCAGTCAGGCTTTTTTCCAGTCACCATGGCCAGCAGGATGGACTCGCCAAGGCCCATTCGCTCAGAGTGGAGCAACCTTGGGGCGTTCATGGCTGTCAGGGGGCCTGCAACCGCTGCAGGGCCTCAAAGCTGCAGCGCCTGATGCTCAAGGCCTCTCGCCAGGCTTATGGCCGCCTGCCGTCCCTTATCCCAGACTGCAAGAACCCCATAAATTCCTCTTTAAAGCTAATCTAGATTTATGGGGACTCAGGCCAGTAAAACCTGAGCTGGCTCACCTTGGGATGGTGCCGCAAAGAGTGAGCCCACCGCTTTGTCCCAGCCCAGGGGCAGGAAGTGAGCAGCCCAGGGCTGGTTGCATATGTAGGTATAGGTACGTCTGTATATAAACATGTATATGGGCCAATTTTTTCCTGATTCTCTTATTACTACCACATTAGCACATGCTTGTTGTAGGAAAAAATCAGAAAATATACCTAGACAACAACTAGAAAACAGATATCACCTATAAGACCACAGCCCAGAGAGCTACAGTAGACACAGTGACACACAAATCTCTGTGGTATTTCCCTACATAGCTAGATACATTTTTGACAAAAACAGCCTGGGTGGTGCAAATGGTTAAGTTCTCAGCTGCTAACCAAACGGTTGGAGGTTCGAGTCTACCCAGAGGCACCCTGGAAGAATGGCCTGGTGATCTACTTCCAAAAAACCAGCCATTGAAAACCCAAAGAGCACAGTCTTAGTCTGCCACACAGGGGGTCGCCATGAATGGGAATCAGCTCATTGGCAACTGGTTTTCGGTTATACAGATTTTCTTGTAGTCGCTTTTTTTCCATTTAATAAAGTATCACGAATACCAAAGTTAACGGAGTGCCCGATATGTACCAAGCACAGTACTAGGATCTTCCCATGCCAGTACTGCTAACCCCATTTTTCAGAGGAAGCTGAGAGAGTAAGTGACTTACCCAAGGTCATGCAGCTAGTAAATGGTGGAGTCAAGATGCAAGCCCAGTTCTATGAGACTTGGAAGGAACTGCTGACCCAGACGTGTTCTACGTCATTATGAATTTAGAGTGGACACGCTGCTAAGTGGTTCCCCAGTTTCAATTCCCTCTTTTCTCCTCCATAATAGGGAGTTTACCAATCTCCTCTCTTTAAGTGCATCTAATCTAATAAATCCATCTTTTAAGTTCTAAAATTTAGTTACTATACTCTTAGGTTTGTAAATTTTCATTTGATTAATTTTTAATCCGTTTCAGCGCTCTGTTAAATTTCTTCATTTGGTCATCTATTTTCTTGAACATATTAATTAAGTTATTTTAAAGCCTGTGTCTGATAATTCCAATATCTGGACCACCTGTGAGTTGGGTTTTATCATGTGTTTTCTCCCTCTAGGTCCTGTCTCCTGGTATGGTTGGTAATTTTTTACTGAATGCCCAACATTGTATGTGAAAATTTGCACAGGTTCTGGATGATGTTATCTTCCTCCAGAGGAAATTTGCTTCTGCTTCTTAAAAACAGTTAAAAGAGGGGAAAGACATCTTAATCCAGTTTGGGTTTTCGCTGTTTCAAAGTGTCAGTCTTTATAATGACTGCTCTATTTCTGGTTCATCCTTTCTCTCAGATTGTTGCCCTTCAGAAGCCCCAGCTGAAAGTTTGGGATGCCACAGCTCCTTCTTCTTAACCAGGGCTTTGAACCCATTCTTCCTGGTTCAGTCATGGCTAAAAGAAGTGACTCTGGAACAGACCCAAATTTTTAAAATTTGGGTGAACTGAAACCATAATTGGAATGGGAAAAATTATGGATCGAAGCCCTGCTAGGAACTTAATCTCCCTCTTAGAAAACAAGGGCAGTGTACGCATTGCACAGCAATCAAATCTCCTGCCCTTCAGATTCTGCACGGAGTCAGAAACAGCGATGGCCCGCTCAAAAATGGCGAGCAACCACGGCCACTTTGAATGTGTGCCGCTCTCCTCAGACCCGGCAATAATCCAATCTCGCGCATCAGGCTCCTGAAAGGGCTCACTACGCCTCTTCTCAGTCTCTCATTTCAGGGCTTCTACCTGTAATTTTTCCCATTCTGGTTATGGTACGGGATCATCCAAATTATAAAAATTCATGTCTGTTCCAGTTTCACTTCATCAGCCATGACTGAACCAGTTCGAACCAGTTTGAAGCCCTGTTCTTAACTGACCCTGATCTTCAATATTTGCCTGCCCAGCACCTGAGGCTGTTGAAAGCTCTGCCTAGCTTCTCAACCTCTTAGCTGCTACGTTCTTCTGACTTCTCAGCTTCTTAGCCGTGCTGCTTAAAAATCAGCAAACATCTTGGAAGAAAAAGCCCACTTTTTGGCACTTCCCATCTTGCTGGGATCTTGGCTCCTCAAGATCTGCCTGTCTTGGTAGCCCTAAACTCCAGTTTTTGTCTCCTCAGCACAGTAAGGCTGCAGAAAACTCTGTTGAGCTCTAGCTCTTGGTTGGACGTCACTTACAAATTAGCAAATGTCTGAAGGGAAGAAGTAGCATAGGGTGTTAGATTCACCTCAGTGCATTACCCTTCTCTCCAGAATCTTGGTCCCTCAAGTTCTGGTTGTCTTGATAGCTCCTTTTGATGCCTTCAAACAGATAGATTTTTTATCTATCCAAAGGGAAAGTTAGTTCCTGATACAAGCTGGTTTGCTATAACCAAACCAAACAAACCTGTTGCCATCGAGTCAATTCCAACTCACAGTGACGCTACAGGATAGAGCAGAACTACCCCTACAGGATTTCCGAGAAGTGGCTGGTGGATTCAAACTGCCAACCTTTCGGTTAGCAGCCAAGCTCTTAACCACTGTGCCAGCAGGGTTCTGGTTTGCTATAGCCAGATGCAAAAATCCTCTTCCAACAAATAATTTTAATGACTATATAGCATTCCATTATACGGCTGTACATACTTTATTTAATCTATCCTCCATGGTTAGGCTTTAGTCATGTAACGGATGTCCTTATAGGTCTATCTTCATGGCCCTCCATATTTATAGTTTCAGGATAAATTCCTATACATGGGATTGCTGAGTAAAAGGACTTTCAAAATTTTAAAGATTTTGTTACCTGCTCTCCAAAAGGGGTATATTGATTTACATGCTTTATTGAATCTATCCTCTACAGTTGGCATTTAGAAGCCCTGGTGGCACAACCCACTTAGCTGTTCCTCGGGAGAAAGACCTGGCAATCCACACCTGTATAGATTATAGCCTAGAAAATCCTGTGGGACAGTTCTACTCTGTCACATGAGATTGCTATGAGTCTAAAATTGACTCAACAGCACCTAACAATAACAACAACGAACATAACTGGGATATATAATGGATATATATAATGGATGCCCTTATACATCTATCTTCATGTCTATCCACATTACAGCCTTAGGATAAATTCCTGTATGTAGGACTGCTGAATCAGGAAACATGGAAAATTTTAAAGATTCTGTTACCTTCTCTTCAAAAGGGTTTATCAATTTATGCCATTAGCAGTGTGAGAAAGCACCTATTTCTCTACACTCTTGCCACTCTAGGTACTCTCATTAAAAAAAAAAAAAAAAAAAACCTGTTAATTTAACAGCTTGAGGTCATGTATAATAGAAAAGAATAAGAGATAACCTATATATCCAACAATACAAGACTGATTAAGTAAAATATAGTAAAGTTACTCAGCAGAATTTCTATGTAGCCATTAAACATGATATAGTAAAATCCTATCACAATGCAATAAGCGTGGTCCAAAAACTTTAATTACATAATAATATGGAGTTGTATTATACTGCAGTTAATTTTTAAAAAAACTATATTTTTGGTGATTTTTCCAGTTAATGTGTGGGAGAAAAAATGTTTTTAGATATGTAGGAAACAGCCCACTTATCTGAAAGTGCACACCACACAAGGAACCAAGATAGTCTCACATGGTTATAAGGTGGTCACTTCCTGTTTTTTGTTAGGTGCTGTGGAATTCACTTTCGACTCAAAAAGACCCCACCTGACAGAGTAGAAGTGCCCCATCGGGTTTCGTAGGCTGCAATATTTACAGGAGCAGATCGCCAGGCTTTGTTCTCCTGCAGAGGTGCTGGGTGGGTTTGAACCACCAACCTTTCAGTTAGCAGCCAAGCACTTAACTATTGTGACACCAGGGCTCCTTAGTCACTTTCTAAACCCATCCGTTCTCCCTCAGTCCCCAGAGAAAAGAATAACTCTCATCAGCCCTTTTTGAAGAGGTTACATAAAGGATGTGAGCAACTGCCAACGGCCAACCATGTTTTCCACTGCATATCTGTCAGTTTGTCGTACTGTGGTGGCTTGTGTGTTGCTGTGATGCTAGAAGCTATGACACCGGTATTTCACATACCAGCAGGGTCATCCATGGTGGACAGGTTTCAGCGGAGCTTCCACACTAAGACAGATGGAAAAAGGACCTGATAGTCTACTTCTGAAAAAACTGACCAGTGAAAACCTTATGAATAGCAGCAAAACATTGTCTGATATAGTGTTGGAGATGATCCCCTCAGGTTAGAAGGCACTCAAAATACAACTAAGGAAGAGCCGTCTCCTCAAAGTAGAGTCGACCTTAATGACGTGGACAGAGTGAAAGCTTTTGGGACCTTCACTTGCTGATGTAGCACTACTCAAAATGAGAAGAAACAGCTGCAAACATCCATTAATAATTGGACAATGGAATGTAAGAAGTATGAATCTAGGAAAATTGGAAGTTGTCAAAAATGAAATAGCATAAAGATGGATATCCTAGGAATTAGTGAGCTGAAATGAACTGGTATTAGACATTTTGAATCAGACAATCGTATGGTCTACTATGCCAGGAACAACAAATTGAAGAGGAATGGCATCACATTCATTGTCAAAAAGGGTATTTCAAGACCTATCCTGAAGTATAATGCTGTCAGCGATAGGATAATATCCATATGCCTACAAGGAAGACCAGTTAATACGACCATTTTACAAATTTATGCACCAACCACTAAGGCCAAAGATGAAGAAATTGAAAATTTTTACCAACTTCTGCAGTATGAAATTGATCAAACATGCAATTGAGATGCACTAACAATTACTGGTGATTGGAATACAAAAGTTGGAAACAAAAAGAAGGACTGGTAGTTGGAAAACATGGCCTTGATGATAAAAATGACACAGAGAGCACATAATGGAATTTTGCAAGACCAACGACTTCTTCATTGCAAATACCTGTTTTCAACAACATAAATAATGACTATACACGTGGACCTCTCCAGATGGAATATACAGGAATCAAATCAACTACATCTGTGGAAATAGATGATGGAAAAGCTCAATATCATCAGGCAGAACACGGCCAGGGCAGGCTTCGGAACAGACCATCAATTGCTAATAAGCAAATTCAAGTTGAAGCTGAAGAAAATTAAAACAAGTCCAAACCCAAAGCCAAACCCAGTGCCGTCGATTCAATGCTGAGAGCCAAAATACGACCTTGAGTATCTCTCACCTGAATTTGCAGATGACACACTGAACACACTGAACACTAATGACCAAAGACCAGACGCATTGTGGGATGACATCAAGGACACCATACATGAAGAAAGCAAAGGATCATTAAAAAGACAAGTAAGAAAGAAAAGACCAAAATGGATGTCAGAAGCGACTCTGAAACTTGCTCTTGAATGTAAAGTAGCTAAAGCGAATGGAAGAAATGAGGAAATAAAAGAGCTGAACAGAAGATTTCAAAGGGTGGCTTAAGAGGACAAAGTAAGGTATTATAATGAAATATGCAAAGACCTAGAGTTAGAAAACCAAAAGCAAAGAACATGTTCAACATTTCTTAAGCTGAAAGAACTGAAGAAAAAATTCAAGCCTCGGGTTGCAATACTGAAGGATTCTATGGGCAAAAAATTGAATGACACAGAAGCATCAAAAGAAGATGGAAGGGATACACAGAGTCACTATACTGAAAAGAATTGGTTGACGTTCAACCATTTCAGCAGATAGCATATGATCAAGAACCGATGGTACTGAAAGAAGAGGTCCAAGCTGCACTGAAGGCACTGGTGAAAAACAAGGCTCCAGGAATGCACGGAATACCAATTGAGATGGTTCATCAAACAGATGCAGCACTGGAGGTGCTCATTCATCTATGCCAAGAAATTTGAAAGACGGCTACCTGGACAACCGACTGGAAGAGATCCATATTTGTGCCCATTTCAAAGAAAGGTGATCCAACAAAATCTGGTAATTATTGAACAATATCATTAATATCACAAACAGGTAAAATTTTACTGAGGATCATTCACAAGCAGTTGAGCAGTACATCGACAGGGAATTGCCAGAAATTCAAGCCGTATTCAGAAGAGGATGTGGAACAAGGGATATCATTGCTGATGTCAGACAGATCTTGGCTGAAAGCAGAAAATATCAGAAAGATGTTTATCTGTGTTTCATTGACTATGCAAAGGCATTCGGCTGTGTAGATCTTAACAAATTATGGATAACACTGCGAAGAATGGGAAGTCCAGAGCACTTAATTGTGTTCAGGTGGAACCAGTACATTCACCAAGAGGCAGTCATTCAATCAGAAGAAGGTGATTATGCGTGGTTTAAAAACAGGAAAGGTGTGCATCAGGGTTATATCTTTCCACCATGTCTTAGCTACCTAGTACTGCTGTAAAAGACATAACACAAGTGGATGGTTTTAACAAACAGATGTTTATTTTCTCACAGTCTAGGAGGCTAGCAGTCCGAATTTAGGGTGCCAGCTCCAGGGGAAAGCTTTCTCTCTCTGTCAGCTCTGAGTGAAGGTCCTTGTCATCAATCTTCCCCTGGTCTAGGAGCTTCTCAGTGCAGGAATCCCGGGTCCAAAGAACGCCCAGGCTCCTGGCTCTTCTTGTTTGGTGGTAATGAGGTCCCTTCTGTTGTCTGCTGGAGTCTCTTTTACATCTAAAAAGAGACTCACTCAAGATACACCATAATCCTGTAGATTGAGTCCTGCCTCATGAGCATAACTGCCTCTAATCCTGCCTCATTAACATCATAGGGGTTAGGATTTACAACACATAAGAAAATCACCTCAGATCACAAAATGATGGACAACAACACAATACTGGGAATCCCAGCCTAGCCAAGTTGACACACATTTTGGGGGGACACAATTCAATCCATAATACTATACTTATTCAATCTGTATGCCGAGCAAATAATCTGAGAAGCTGCACTATATGAAGAAGAACGAGGCATCAGGGTTGGAGGAAGACTCATTAACAACCTGCGATATGCAGATGACACAACCTTGCTTGCTGAAAGTGAAGAGGACTTGAAGCACTTACTGATGAAGATCAAAGACCACAGCCTTCAATATGGATTACACCTAAACATAAAGAAAAGAAAAGTCCTCCCAACTGGACCAATAAGCAACATCATGATAAATGGAGAAAAGACTGAAGTTATCAAGGATTTCATTTTACTTGGATCCATAATCAATGCCCATGGAAGCCACAGTCAAGAAATCAAATGATGTATTGCATCGGGCAAATCTGCTGCAAAAGACCTCTCTGGAGTGTTAAAAAGCAAAGATGTCACTTTGAGGACTAAGGTGCGCCTCTTCCAAGCCATGGTATTTTCAACTGCTAAAGCTGGACAATGAATAAGGAAGACCGAAGATTGCGAGGATGGCACAGGACTGGGCAGTGTTTCATTCTGTTGTACATAGGGTCACTATGAATCTGAACCAGCTCGATGGCACCTAACTACAACAACAATCATGTTTTGTCTGAATTTATCATAAGGCATCTTATCATGGTAAATATCATATTGTGTTTATTAATTGTTTTAATTTGTTATTGTTAGTTGCTGTCAAGTCAATTCCGACTGATGACAACCCCACATGACCCCATGTGTGCAGAGTAGAACTGCTCCACAGAGTTTTCAAGGCTGTGATCTTTCAGAAGCAGATCGCCAGACCTGTCTTCAGAGGTGCCTCTGGGTGGATTTGAATCGCCAACTTTTTGGCTAGTAGTCAAGCACTTAACGATTTGTGCCACCCAGGGACTCCATAAAGATTTTAATTACAGGGAAGTGTTAAGATTTTAATTACAGGGAAGTATTTATACGAACTATATTAAATAAAAAGAGTAGGATTCAAAATTCTATATACACTAAAAGTAACTTGCATAGTAAAAAGAATGGAAAATCAATACCTCAAATGTTAACAATTCATTTATTTAACACACATATGTTGGATGTCTGCTGTATGCCAAGATGGTTCTAGGCATCAGGGCCGTGGTGATGAATGAAAAAGGAAAATCTCTACTCTCACGGTATTTACTCTGTGGTAAGACAGAAGACCATTTCAAAAGTAAGCCAATAAATACGTACGATAATACCAGGTAATGATAAATGATATGAATTAGAATAAAGTAAGTGAAGGGAGATGAGGGCAGTCAGGGAAGGCCTCTCCAAGGGGTGACATCTGCGTAAAGGCCAGAGTGAAGGGAAGGAGGGACACTGGTAGGAAGAGCATTCCAGGCAGAGGGAACGGCAAGTACAAAGGCGTTGAGCAGGTATGTTCGCAAGGGTGGGAACACAAGGGCAGGTGTGGCTGGAACCCAGCAAGCAAGGATGAGAGATGTAGGCGATGAGGCCACAGAGGAAGCAGGGCCTGACCTGTGGGGTCTTGTGTCTTTGTCAAAATGCTGAGTTTTACTCCAGTGTGGCAGAAATAAAGGTGTGGAGGATGAGAACAAGGAGCGAGCAGACCTGATTTACAATGTGGAATGATGTCTGGGTTTTGTGTTGAAAAAAGACTGTAGAAGGAAAAGAGTGGATGTGGGGAGAGTAGTGGTTTTAGGGTTAGGAGTGTCTTTTAAAATCTCTATATTCCTTTTCTGGGGTGAGGGAACTGTTCTGTATCCTGATTATGATGGTGGTTACATGGCTGTATACATTTGTCAAAAGTCACAGAACTGTTCACACACACAAAAAAATGAATTTTACTACACGTAAATTTTAAAACATATTTTTTATAGTCTCTATATGCCATATTTTGAAATATTTTATATTGCTTTTATAGTGAAAAAACTATGGAAAAACTGATCCTTGAAAATAAACCAAAGACAGAGTTGGACTAGACTGCCGACCTTAACTTGGCACCGATCCTCCTCCAGCACACCAGTCTGTGAACAGGCCCCGTCCCTCCCAGCTCACCATGATCTCTTCAACGGCAGGGGCAGCATGGGGCACTCCCATATGCTGGCCCTTAATGTCTTACAGATGACCACAGCCTTAAGGAGATAGGTATTCATGTGAGATAAGGGGACTGACAGGAGGGACATATCGCCCAACGCCTCCACAAGACCCACGGCTCCTCTTTCTTAGGGTGGGTCTGCGGGAGCCTCTTCTCTCTCTCCCCTCCTATCGTAGCCTCACTGCCTCCCCAGTGCCTCCCAGCAACTTCCCTATGAAGGGATTCACTGACACCTGGTGTCCCCCCAGGGGGAACAGAGACTCTGGGTTGAATGGGAGAAGGGGAGAGCAAAGTGCAGGGAGCTGGAAGAAGAAAACACAGAGCATGTTTATCGTATTTAACATCTCCTAGGAGCCCTGGTGGTGCAGTGGATAAGAGCTCAGCTGCTAACCAAAGTCAAGTCCATCAGCCACTCCTTGGAAACCCTATGGGGCAGTTCTACTCTGTCCTATAGGGTCGCTATGAGTTGGAACCCACTCAACGGCAACGGGTTTAGTTTTTTTGTTTGTTTTTTTAAGGGCTGTAGGAAGGATCCCTGATGGTGCAATGGCGAAGCACTTGGCTGCTAACCCAAAGGTCGGCAGTTTGAACCCACCAGGAGCTCTGTGAGCGAAAAGACCTGGTGATCTGCTCCCCTAAAGATCTGTTGATGTTGTTTGTTGTTGTTGTGTGCTGTCGAGTCGATTCCAACTCATAGCAACCTTATAAGACAGAGTAGAGTTGCCCTATAGGGTTTCCTAGGCTGTAAATCTTTGCCACACCTAGGAAACTCTATTGGGCAGTTCTACTCCATCCTATAAGGTTGCTGTGAGTCAGAATCGACTCGACAGCACACAACAACAACAGGGGTGTAGGAGTCCCTGAGTGGCGCAAACAGTTAAGCACTTGACTGTTAGCTGAAAGGTCGGCAATTTGAACCCACCCAGAGGCACCTCAGAGACAGGCCTGGCCGTCTGCTTCTGAAAAGTCACAGCCTTGAAAACCTATGACATCAATTGGACAGCAACAACAAGGGGCTGTAGGAGGGGTGGCCTAGTAAATGAATCCCAACTTCTCTTAAAATGCTCAGATTCAACATTTTATCATCCTGGACCATCATGATTCCAAAATTCATGATCGGAAGTTTCCATGCCTCTGGGATTCTAAATTCCATGATTCTCTCATTCTGAGACAACTCAATTTTATAAAGCTAGGTATTTAAATAAAGTGCTACGGTTTTGTAGACACACTTAAAAAAGAAAAAGGTACTATGGTTCTAAGATTCTCTGATTCCAAGACTGTAAAATTCCATGATTCTCTGGTCCTAAGACCTGCTGTTTCCTATTATGCCCTAGAGCCCCATGTGAGCCCCTACCTGGCCCAGGGAGCAATAGTGAAGGTGACCAAAACCCATTTGTTTTTATCCAAGCTCAAAACAGCTAGGAAAGTTACAGGATACAAGAAAATTCAGAGGAAATGGCTGTTGAAATCTATAGAAACTTTGAGAAGACAAACATTCCATCTGTGCTTTTTCAGTGAATACAGGATCATAAATGTTTATGTCAGGTGTGTATTTATTATTTCATGTTTGGCTTTCTTTTTTATTACCCCCCCTTAAGTCAAGCTAATTAGTTGACTCCTATGCTTATGTTGTTATTCTCCCCCTAACTAATGAAATGTTCCCCCAACCTGCTCATTTGTATATAAAGCACAAGAAGGAAAACATGAGAGCAATGCAGGGGAAACGCTCACCTTCAGGTGGGGGCACCAACACCTAACACCCCCCCCTACCTCATGTCTCTCCCGGGAGGATCAGTAATTCTGACTGAGAAAAATACCAGTGTCCTGTGGGAAGATTCATCCAGAGATGTAGCACAGAGCAGGCAGCGGACAGTTGCTCCTCCCTCAGACAGGCTCAGAGTTTCTGGACTCTGTGGAAAAGATCATTTGTTCCACAGTGTGGCCAGAAAGGCTGGCAGCGCCTACTGAGGCAATCACAGGGGATGTTTTGGCTTCACAGACGTCGTTTTGGCTTCTGAAAAATATTCTCCCCCATCCCAAAAATCGAAACCACCCAACTCTTAGGGCCCTTCCTCTGGGGAGCCTTCTCTGACCAGCCCTGGCCACAGACAGGGCTTTCTGCTCTCTTCCTCTGTTCTCCCCCAGAGAACCTACAGCCAGTGACCAGTCTGCACCACCCTTAGCCTTCCAGGGCCAGAGGGGCCCTCAGACATCACTGCAGCCTGGGGTACTCTAGGGTGGGGATTCCGGCCCTGGGGGCACACTGGAAATCAGTGGGGTTATTTCTGGTGGTCACAATGATTGGGAGCCCCTGTCATTTAGTAGGCAGGAGCCAAGGATGTCATTTATGGGCAGGAGCCCATAATGGTTGAGGCATGCCAAGGGTGGGTCAGTCCTACACTAACTTTGGAATATCCTGCCAGACATTCATGTAATAAACAAGCAATTGGTCATCTGAGACTAGAACACAGCTCCATTTAACACATAAACACAAAGTACTTTTTTCATGGTTCTAATATACACTGAATTTTCCAGGAATGAAACCACTATGCAAATTGAGGAAAGACTGTACAGTGTTGTGTTTGGAACTGGCCCAGGAGTTGTTCACCATTTCAGAAAATCACGTCACCCTCGGCCACTCGGCTTGTAACGTCTGTGCATTTGTAGCTGTCACATCAGTGATGCTGCATACAAGCGCGAGCAACTGACAACACTGTGTCTTCTATGTGGTCGTGCCCGAGCACGTCTATGTAGAGAGATTCCATCACTTAAGGATTAACTTCCCTTTTCTGTCTTCTTTATACTACAATTAAAATAGTATATGGAATTTTTTTAAATTATGGTGCAGGTGGGTAATATTATCTATGAATTTCATTTCAGGAGAGTAAAGCAGGCAGCACAGAAAAGGTCCTGTTAGAAAAAGGGAGCACTGTTGAGAACCACTGACTCCAGCTAACCACCCCCATTTTTCCGATGGGGAAAGTGGAGTCTCTCCCAAGGTCATACAGTGAGTGGTGGCAGAGCCAGGATTTGGCCCATGTGTGTCTGACTCCACCACACTGAGACACTCCAAGGACAGGACCTTGTCTTGTTTTCTTTGGGTCCCAGGGTCTGTTTCTGGGTTCATTGACAAGATAGAGCCCTGAGCCCAAAAGGATCCACAAGATAGGCACATAGTTCCCAGGTTGGTTCCCCAGGGAAGATGACACTCAGGCCCTGTGCTGGAGGGCAGGGGGTGCTAGGCTGACTCCCAAAAGGCCCTGGAGAGGCAGACCTGAGGATGGGACCTTGGGCAGGCGCAGTCTCCCAGCACTGCCTGGTCAGTAGACGCTTGGGGTTTGGGAAGGAGCTGATCCCCCTTCCCTCCCCACCCCAAACCTTCCCCTTCTCCTGCCATGTTCCCTGTCTCAGCATCTCAGAAGCTCTTTCCTCTCCCTCACTCTCCCTTCTCCCCCTTACAGGTCTCAATCCACCCCCTCCTCTTCATTCTCACCATCTTTGCCTTAGTTCAAATCACCAACACCTTTCACTTGGTCAGCAGCCTCCATGTTAGGTCCTGGACTCCTCTACTCCCCGAACCTGATCCATCTATTCCACTATCGCAAGCGACCTTTCCAAAGCACAAAATTATGACCATGCCTCCCCCGTCCCAAACCCTCTGGGGCTCCCACTGCCCATGAGATAACCTCTGAATGCCTAGGCCAAGCAAACAAGACCCTGTACCTCTGCTTGTTCCCAGTGTTCCCACCTGATTCCTGCCAGTCCCCAACACACTCCCCACCCATCACCCCCCAGACCTTCCCTGCTCTTTCCTCCCCCTTGCCCTTGCCTGTCCCCCCACATAGCACACCCTCACTCCCTCGTCTGTGCTACCACAGCCCTGTGCACCCCACCAGAGCTCTCCTCACACCAGGTGCTACTGGCTCATGTGTAACTGGGCTATGCCTTGGATGACACCTGAGCCTCTGCTGTCAGGAAAGACTGACCTAGAATGACAGACAGAGAGACAAGAAGCCCTTTCTTTAAGATACAGGCCCCTTAGTGGGTCGGCCAGGCTGCAGACCCCCCTCCAACCGTTACAGCTTTATTGGTTGAAACCCACTGATTTCCCTGGAGAGATGGGGGATGGAAACATAAAGAACGTTCCCAAAAATGTGTTTGAGGGAACATGAAGCAGCACCTAGCAGTGTTTTCATTCCAAACAGGAGCCGGTCCCTGTGAGGGGTGGGGAGAACATAGACTTACCCCTGGCCCAGCCTGCAACTCGGCTCTGGGCTGCACTGGCCCACGCAGGACCACACTGCCCTGACTCCTGAAAACTGCAAGAGAAGCTTTCTAGGAAAATACAGCTGATGAGGGGCGGCCCATTCACGGACACCCACTGGCTGCCCAAGAGGTCACATTTAGCCTCCATGGGGAGGGAGCTGGGTTCTCATCCAAAATAAATGCTCTGCGTGTTTTTGGTCCAATAGCCCCCATGTTCAGTCCCCAACCCTTTCTCACACTCGAGGTCAAGAGTCAGAGAAAGGAATGGGGTTGGGGAAACAGAGCCCTGCGTTCGAGGCCTCCTCTGGCTATTAACTCATTGTGTGCCTTGGGAGGTTCCCAGCCCCTTGGTCCCAGTTTCCTTTTCTATAAAACGAAGGAAGAGCAAAAAACCAGTTGTCTCGGACAGTTCCAACTCACAGCAACCCCACGTGTGTCAGAGTAGAACAGTGCTCCATAGGGTTTTCAGTGGCTGATTTTTCAAAAGTAGAATGCCAAGTCTTTCTTTTGAGGCATCTCTGCGTGGACACAAACTTCCAGCCTTCCGGTCAGCAGCCAAGTGCTAAACCATATGCGCCACCCAAGGACTCCGAAACAAAGGCAGTGAACACTGAACGTTCACGTGATCTCTTCTAACCCCAGAGAGCCATCACGAATCTCCTTTTCAAAGGCTCCGTGATCCAGAGATGGGGGTGGTCTTGGACAAGGCCCTGTCTTCTCCCTTCCTCCAGGCCCTAACACTTGGGGCACCTCACTACCTGAGGGTCCTGCCTGGTCCGGCTTGGTTCCAACTTCCTGCCGGAATCTGAGGCTATCTCTGGAACGGGCCAAAGACAGCACCCATCCATCCACTTCCTGCGCTCCTCTGTGTACTGGGCCCAGGGCTGGGTACTGGGGACACAGAGCTGAGTCAGACATGGCTGCAACCTCAGAGCCCACAGTGTAGTGGGTAACATGGAACTTTAAACAGGAAACAATGCTGTGACAGGATCAGTGCTAGAAGTGAAGTTCCGCTGACAATGAAAGCACATGTCTCATCCCTCCTCCAGTGTGTTCACTGCCTCCATTAAGCCTTCCCTGACCCCGTCATGGCTGGTTGCTCCCATGAATGTTGGCAGCAGCCTTACCCTGTGGTGTAAGTGCTGTGTCCCTACCTGAAACGGCAGAGCACTGTGCTGAATGTTTCATCGAAGCCTCACAACAGTCCTACTAGAAAGATCCATTAGCCCATTTTACAGGTGTGGAAACCAAGGCCCAGGAAGGTGAAGTGACCTGTCCTTGATGACACACCTAGGAAGAGGCAGATGTGGGAGTCAATCCCTGGGCTGGTAATTCCAGATGACAGTCCTCAGCCCAGGGCTACAGTGATCACCCAGCTCCAAATCTAGCTTGCCAAGCTGCCCACAGACCAAGCCCAGCTCACCAGGGTACCCACAAGCTTAGGGAGGCCATTCCTAGGGGAACTGGACACACCCTCAGGGCATCCCTCCAGTCATTCCATTGTAAGATACCAGCGGTAAAATGGCCCTGAAAGAGAATCTCACCTCAGTCTCTTGTTTCACAAAAGAAGGGAGACCGACGCCCAGAGGGAGTAAGAGGCCAAGTCAGGACCAGAACCCAGTTCTCTGGAGTTCCTGTTAGACATTCACTCCATGGCTCCACTCTGCTACCTCCAAAAGGCAGCCAGAGATGGTAACACCACCTTCTTGGCGGGGTAGAGAAGAGATGAGTTATTTATAGGGGTTTCATGGATTGAATTGTGTCCCCCAAAAATATCTGTCATCTTGGCTGGGTCATGATTCCCAGTATTGTATAATTGTGTACCATTTTGTAATCTGATGTGATTTCCTTACGTGTTGTAAATTCAATCACTATGATCTAATAGGATGGATTAGCAGCAGTTATACTGATGAGGTCTATAAGATTGGACAGTGTCTTAAGCCAATTTCTTCTGAGATAGAAAAGAGAGAAGTGAGCAGAGACACAGGGGAACCTCATACCACCAAGAAAGCAGTGCTGTGAGCAGAGCGTATCATTTGGACCTGAGGTTCCTGCACTGAGATGCTCCCAGACCAAGAGAAGACTGATGCATCGCAAGGACCTTCCTCCAGAGCCGACCCAGAGAGAAAGCCTTCTCCTGGGGCTGACGCCCTGAATTTGGACTTGTAGCCTACTGGACTGTGAGAGAATAAACTTCTCCTTGCTAGAGCCATCCACTTGTGGTATTTCTGTTATAGCAGCACTTGATGACTAAGACAAGGGGCAACGTGGTTTATGAGTCTGTCTCAAAGGTTCTCCCATCAGCTTTGCAAGGCAGAGATCATCATTAACCCTTCTGGAGAGATGAAGAAACTGAGCCTGGGAGGTGGTAAGGGTTGTGCCAGGATTCAAGCCAGTCTGTCTGGGGTGAAGGCCCTGTTCTCTCTAGGATGCCAGCTGCCATCCACCAGGACATGGCACTTCATGTTCACGTGGATGAACTCACTTAGCTCTCACCAAGGCCTGTGGCTAGGCTGACCTGTGCTGTGGATGCCAGCTCAGTGCCCCGACATCTTTTCTTCAGACCAGCCCTGACGTCGTGGAGTACCATCTTAAGGGATGCCTTTGGTTAGAGAATATCGTGAATAGAAAATGGGCTGCAGGGTCGACTAGACTTAGGGTGTGATTTCCCCAAAGTCTGCCTGCTTTCTTCTCACCCTTCTTGCTGCCAGTTTATGCCGAGTGAGCTGCGGCAGCTCATTGCCAAGCACGGGGAACCCATCAGTGGTCTGGCCATGAATGAGAGAAGTGTTTGGGACCAGTCAACAAGATGGATGTTGTTTCGTTTCAGCTCCGTGCACCGTAAACATTCTGTGGCAGACGCAGCTCCAGGTGGCTTGCTGGCTCTTGCTCGGCAGCTGGGCCAGCCTGCAAAGGCCCATTAATGTGGACATAAACAAGGAGGGCTGGGGGATGAAGAGCAGGGGCTGCCAGGGTCTGTCCTACGTTCAGAGACAAGAATACAAAGGAGCAGAAATCCAGGAGCCAGGCTGGAGGTGGAGGCAGCCAAGGAAGGAGGAATGAGCCCAGTCTGCTTCCATTCCTAGTTCTGACACTGGTCCGCTGTGTGACCTTCGGCAGGTCTCACACCTTGTCCAAGCCTCAGCTTCCTCATGCGGAGAAACAGGAATGGGATCCTGTTGGGCTGCAATAAGGCCCTCAGGAATTATTTGTGAATAAGCTGACTGGATCAGTAACTGCTTAAAGACAAGGACCACATCTGCTTCATCTTAGCCCAGAGTTTAACAGATGGGCATTAGAGACATACACGTGGTCTGGACACCCAGCTTGGCCACTTACCTGCCTGTGTGGTATTGGCCAGGTAACCTAACCTCTCTGATCCGCCATTCCTTTATCTGTAAAACACAGATGATAATACTTGTTCACAGGCTTCTTGTGAGGATTGAATGAGATAATGCCCATAAGGTGCTTAGCTCTGGGCCTGGCACACAGTCAACAAAGGGTCACTCTCCTTTCTGCTATTATTTCTCACACAGCCTATCCCAGAGCACAGCTCTCAGAATGAAGCTGGTTGGCCAAGGCTGGGGGATAGCCAGGTCTTCTGGGATTCTCCCCTCCTACTCTAAGATGATCTTTGGATCGAGGACCAAGCACTCAGCCTGTCTGGCGCCCACATGAGCCTCACAGCCTGGCCTCAGACTTCAAGCCCCAGGCCCATGTGGGAGGCAGTCCAACTTGATGAACACCAATTCTCCGAGAGCCAGTTGGCCAAAACTCAATGTGTCAAATGACCAATTCATCAAAAACCAATTAGCCACAAATTACTTCGCCAAATGGCTACATTCCCAAGTTTTCCAAATAAACAGTTACCCAAAACTTGTTTATTTTAACCATTTCTAAAGATGACAACAATTTGTATTGGAAAAGATGGTTTTAGTTTTAGTTAGTAAGTTTTCATTTTGTATTCATAGCAGAATTTTTAAAAATATTAAGTTGGTCAAAATCGAGAATCAAGGATTGGTTTACTTCTTAGTATTTACTATTCAGTTTACTTCATTATCAGTAATCAAATGTCAATGTTTCTTATAAGTTACACCCTATAGTGGGTTGAATACAACCCATTGCCACAGAGTCAATTCTGACTCACAGTGACCCCACAGGACAGAGTAGAACTGCCCCATAGGTTTCCAAGAGCGGCTGGTGGATTCAAACTGCCAACCTTTTGGTTAGCAGCCAAATTCTTAACAACTGCACCACCAGGGCTCCAGTGGGTTGACCAGTGGCCCCAAAAAGATATGCCTACATCAAATTTCTGGAACCTGTGAATGTTACCTTATTTGGAAAAGTGGTCTTACAGATGTTATTAAGTTAAGGATCTTTATATGAGGACATCATCCTGGATTATCTGGGTGTGCCCTATGTCCAATGACAAGCGTCCTTATAAGAGACACACAGAGGAGAGAGACACACACACAAGAGGGAGAGGCAATGTGATCACAGAGGCAGAGACTGGAGCAATGCCGCCCCAAGTCAAGAAATGTCAACAATCACCAGATTGGAAGAGGCAAAGGATGCAATCTCTCCCAGAGCCCCCCAGAGGGACTGTATCCTTACCAATACCTTGATTTTGAACTTCTGGCCTCCAGAACTGTTAAGAGAATAAATTCCTTTGGTTTTAAGCCACTATGTTTGTGATGGAAACACTGGTGGCATAGTGGTTAAGAGCTACGGCTGCTAACCAAAAGGTCGGCAGTTCGAATCCACCAGGCGCTCCTTGGAAACCCTATGGGGCAGTTCTACTCTCTCTTAATTTGTCACAGCAGCCTCAGGGAACTAATACATACTATTTTTGTTTGTGTATGTGCGTGTTGTTGTCGTTTATGGTGGCGAATATCTATATAGCAAAACATTTGCCATTTCAACATTTTTTACATGTACAATTCAGTGACATTAATTGCCTTCATCATGTTGTGCAACCATCACCACTATCCATTTCCAAATTTTTCTATCACACTTAACAGAAGCCCAGTGCCCCCTAAGCAAAGACTCCCTCTTTCTGCCTCCCTCCTGCCCCTGGTAACCATTTGCCTATTCCAGATATTTCATATGACTTTTCTCCTTTATTCTTTCGATACAGTGAATTATACTGGTTGATTTAGAATGATTTAGAACCTTCCATTCCTGGGATAAAACTCACTTGGTCATGATATATTATCCTTTTTATATATTGCTGGATTGGATTTGTTAATATTTTTAAAAGGCAGATATTAAATTTGATACACACTAACTATAAATATGAAATTGTAAAGAAATGAGTATAAAATAGTTGTAAATCATAAAAAATCCTAAAATACAGGAAAACTAATAAATAAACTAAGAATAAGAAGAAGTAGCCATATTACAGTTGTGTATTAATTGCAGAAACAGCAAACTAAGGTTGATACGCTTCTTGACAAATCAGCAAACAAAAAAAAGAGCTGTGAAATCAGAAAATGACATAAAATAACAATTTTTCAAAAACAGTATATACAATGGAATATCACTCATCCATAAAGAGAAATGAGTGAACTTTGAAAACATTATGCTAAGTGAAATAAGTCAGTCACAAAAGGACAAATATTGTATGATCCCACTTATATGAAAGTGATATTCCATTGTATATTGTTTTTTTATAAAAATCATTATTTTATGTCATTTTCTGATTTGATAAATCTTACTTTTTTTTTTAGGATTCTTTTGCTGATTTGTCAAGTGAGGTTTATCCCAGGAATGCAAGGTTCTAAATCATTCTAAATCAACCAATATAATTCACTGTATCAAAAGAATAAAGGAGAAAAGTCAAATGATCAGTTCAATAGATGCACATTCATGATAAAAATTCTCAGAATACTAGGTAAAAAATAATCCTCAATATGATAAAGTTTATCAATGATAAACTTCATACTTAATGGTGAGAGACTGAATGTTTTCCCCTAAGATGGGGAACAAAGCAGGGATGTCCACATTCATCACTTCTATTCAACATTATATTAGAGGCCATAGCCAGTGCAATTAGGCAAGAAAAGAAAAAGACATAAAGATTGTAAAAGAAGTTTAACTCTTTATTCTCAGATGACATAATTGTTTACATGGAAAGTCCTAAGGAATCTCAAAAAAAAAAAAAAAAGAAAAAAATTAATCTAGCAATGTGGCAGGATGCTTACAAAGTCAATACTTGTACTCAGAATAATAAAGAATCCTTACAACTCAGTAATAAAAAGATAAACAACCCAATTAAGAATTGCGCAAAACACTTGAACGAACCCTTCTCAAAAGAAGACAGGCACTTGCCCATATGCATCTGAGAAGGTGCAAAGATGCTCTACATCTTTGGTCATCAGGGAAATTAAAATAAAACCAGGGGAGAATAGCAACATCAGTTTATTTGAATGTTGGTAACTAGACACCCACTGAAGGGATGATGACCACTGCTATCAGGAAGGGCTGAGTTCTTGACACCCACTTCAAAAGAGTAAACAAAATGCAAGCCAGCTTCTGGCAATTCTGGGCCTGGCTGGCAAACCTGGTTTCATTGGTATCAGCCTCCTTTTCATGTTGCTGAGCAGGAAGGAGTCAGAAAAAGCTTCCAGAGGAGATGGCCTACTGAGCTAAATCCCTCTGCTAGGAAGACAGGAGAAGAAGAGCATCAAAAGGACCAGCATCTACCCACAGACACCCTGAAACAGGAGGATACATTTGGGAGTTTCAAGTATTTTACGCCTGGACCCAGGAAGCCCAGGAAGTGAGATGAGCAGGGGCTGGCCACATCAGAAACCTTGGACTCCATCCTATATCATGATGGAGTTACAGATTCCATCACCCAGCCCAGATCTGGACCAAATAACAATTTAAGCAAGCCATATTCATTCATTCATTTTTCAATCAGTCATGTATTCATTCAACAAACATTTACTTCACATCTACTATTGACATTCTTGTCTTTCCATCCCAGACAGCATCCCCCATTCCCAAACCTGGCTCTTTCTCTGGGATACAGCCACCATAAAGAAAGCTCCTTCTATGTGCCAGGAGTTGGACCTGATGCTATACAAGCAAAATATTATTTAAACCTCACATTTCCCTCATTTTTGCAGATGAGAAAATGAGAGGCTCAGAGGAAAAACTGATTTAAACCTAGGCATATCTGACTCCCAAACTCTCATTCAGATGGATCCATGCATCCATGCAGAAACAGTGCCCAAGTGCAGTCTCAGGGCCAGTCCCATGACCAGCAGAGGGGTCAGGTGGGTGCCATGTGCTCCCTGCCTGTGACTGCCATCCCATCATACAGGTTGAGTTTGCCCCCCAAATGCCCAGAATGAGGGGTCTTGGAGTTGCTGGGAGGGCCCTGACTTGGACTCAGTCTCACTGACTTGCCTCTTTAGTTCGCTCACGACAAGGGCAGAGCCTCCGTCAGGGACTGGAGAATGTGTATGTGTGCGCACTATGCCACAAGAGCTGGGCCCAGAGTGGGGGCTGCTCTCCACAACAGCAAAGAGGGCAGGGCACAGCGCCAAGGTTCCAGCCTCCTCTGCTCCAAGCCCACGCCTCTCTTTGGCGTGACCGAATCCCAGCCAAATACTGAAGTTCCCATTACTGCAGCTAGTGGGGTTGTTAATCCAGTTAGAGGCAAGTCAAATAAACAAACAGCAGACACAACCCATAACTTCCCCAGGAGGCAGCGTCCCCATGCCCCTCCCTAGAGCTCCCACCAAGGCAGTCCTCAACAGCCCAGCAGAAGCAGGCTTGTGCACTGCCACCTTGCCCTGGGAGCCCCCATCTCTGCTCTAAACCCTTCTTCAGTGATTTCCCGCTCCTCAAGGCTGATGCTGCCCAGCCTTCATGGAGGGGATCCCTGAGCTGGCTGGGCCCAGTTCTCCGCCTCCTCTTTCTCCATCAGTCCCTCCTCGTCCTCAAACACAGCTCCAAAACCAGAAAAAATAAACCCGTTGCCATCAAGTTGATTCTGACTCACAGAGACCCTATAGGACAGAGTAGAATCGCCCCATACAGTTTCCAAGGAACACCTGGTAGATCTGAACTGCCGACCTTTTGGTTAGCAGCCGTAGCTCTTAACCACTGTGCCACCAGGGTTTCCAAAACACACCTCCAGACCTAACGTTTCCTAGTCGTTCTTCCCAGATCTTTGCAGCTCCTTTCCACCATTCAAGTCTCAATCAAATGCTACCTCTCAGGGAGCCTTTCCTGACTACTCTGGAAGACCCACCTCCCACACCATCCTGTTTTACCATCTCTACAGCACTCATTATTTAAAGGCATCTTGTTTATTTGTTTACATCTTTATTTCCTATTCTCTGAGAGCAGGGACTTGGTCTGTTTGACCACTACCCAGATCTGAGAACACTGCCTGGCTCATAACAGGAATCCACAAATATCTGTTACGTTTATGGACCCTATAAGGCCCAGCTTAAATGACACCTCCTCACTGTAGCCTTCCTGGACATCCTTCCTCTGCTCCTTCAGTGTCGCAGACTTCACCATCTGTCCCCTCATCTCCCTCTCTGGCATCTGAACGCAGAGCCGTGGTTGAGTCACCTCTGCATCCAGCACCTAACACAGGGACTGACCCATCACAGGGACTTAATACATTTTCACTGAATGAATAAGTGGAATTCAGTTTCTTCCCCCTCACCACCCCCCCATGATAAATGCGGCAAGGCTTTGTAAACTGTAAAGTACCCCGCACACATACACATTTTCCACTGCCTGACAGTTAGAGGGTCTTACCATGTCTGTTGAACCAAATTCTGCACAGTTTCTGCCTGTGCCCTAATTCTCCATCCCACAGCCACTCGTTGGAACTGCACAGCCCCCACCACAGTGGGTGTGAGTCTTAAACAACTCATTACCTGAGCAGCTCGGGAGGCAGAGGTTAAAAAAACCAAAGAGCTGAGTGCTCCATGGTCCAGGGAGGGGGTACGGAGAGCTGGCCTGCACATGTGAGCAGCAGATGGTCAACCTGGCCAATCGGGGGTTTTCTGTTTCAGTGACAATTCATTTTCAGTAATTATCCCTCTCTCCTTTAAAGTCACCTAAGGCAGCCCTCGTGGGCACAGCGGACCTCTTCCCTGGGCGAACTTTCAAGTTATTTGCACTTTTGGAGATGCGTAGAATTAAAAGCAGATGTGCCAAATTGAGCCTCCCGCTTGCCGCTCCATCTCTGATTTTTTTTTTCTGCCAGCCCACTGTAAATGTTTTTAAAATGGAACCCCGGTACTAGACATGTCAAACAGCTGAATTCAAGGTAGAGGAGGCTGCCAGCAGGGAAGACGGATAAAATTTAAAATCCCTTTCGACAGATTAACTAGAGACACTTTGAAGCCATAAATCATGCAGACAGTCTAGAAGAAGCTAATAATGGATTTTGGTTTTGTTCGTATTTATTATCTCAAAGAGATAGCAGAATGCAGGGCCAATGTGCCTGGCTGGGAAATCCACTGGGGCCATCCTAAAGCTGATTATCAAACAAAGCAGAGGTGGGACAGGAAGGCAGGAGGGACATAACAACTAGCATTAATTATGTACTTGCTGTGTGCCAGGCACCAGGCTTGGTGTGACTTGTTTTGTTTAAAGCCACAACGCCAAACCCAGGAAGAAGACAATATTGGCCCCATTTTATAGATGAGGACACTGAGGCTCCAAGATAACTTGTTCTAAGCCATACAGCCTCGTCCCCCTAACTCTAAAGCCCTTGCTCATTCCACTGAAGAGACTGTGGGAAGAGAGATGGCCCAATCCGAGAGCACAAAGGATCCGGGAGAAACAGGTAGCAAGAGCATGAGCGCTCTAGCACCTCGAGGGGCCAGTCCCCCAAGTGTTCTTTGTGCTTTTTCACCGCTGGTCCCCCCCCTTCCTGTGCCCTCTGCCTGGGATGCCTTTAGTACTCATTTCTGGAGCCCACTCTCATACCAGGACTTGCCCTGGGCCTCTGCCCTCAAAAGCATGCCCTGGATTATGGCATTTCTGTGTTTGTCTTATTTATCCCCAGAGGACTTGCCTCAAATAAACACAACCTTATCCATTCCTATATCCTCCCATGGCCACACAGGAGATGCTCAATGCTATGTGTTAACTGAATGCCTTGACATCCCAGTAAAGCACCCTGAACACCAGGATCATGTTGACTAAGGGCAGGGGGATGGCATGTGGGGGAAGCTAATGTTTATGGAGCACCTCACTGATTCATCCACCACAGTTTTTGAGTGCCCAGTCTGAGCCAGCACTGGGGACAGAACTGTCAACCAGACATACTGCTCACACGGAGCTGACACCTGAGTACCAGACACTCTATACACTAATTTAACCCTATGGATCCTGAGAGTAAGGATAATTATCCCCACCTATTCAACCAGGAAGGAGCCCTGTTGGTGCAGTGGTTAAGCACTCAGCTGCTAAACAAAAGGTCGGCGGTTTCTGCCCTGACAGGCAACACGACAGAGAGTCCCTGACAGAGCAGGAGAAAGATGGGGTGCAGAACTCAAATTCTAGTAAAAAGACCAGACTTAATGGTCTGATTGAGACTGGAGGAACCCCAGAAACCATGGCCTCCAGACTCTGTCAACCCAGAACTAAAACCATTCCCAAGGCCAACGTTTCAGACAAAGATTAGACTGGACTATGGGACATAAAATGATACCCATGAAGAGCGTGCTTCTTAGCTCAAGTAGATACATGAGATTAAATGGGCAGCTCCTGTCTGGAGGTGAGATGAGAAGGCAGAGCGGGTTAGGAGCTGGTTGAATGGACACGGGAAATCAGGGGTGGAAAGGAGGAGTGTGCTGTCACAGTGTAGGGAGAGCAATTAGGGTCATATAACAGTGTGTGTATAAATTTTTGTGCGAGAGACTAACTTGAACTGTAAACTTTCACTTAAAGTACAACAATAAAATAAAATAAAAGGTCAGTGGTTCGAACCCACCAGCTTCATGGGAGAAAGATATAGCAGTCTGCTTCTGTAAAGATTACAGCCTTGAAAACCCTATCGGTCAGTTCTACTTGGTCTTATAGGGTCCCTATGAGTTGGAATTGACTCAACAGCAAGGCGTTTGGTATCAGACAAGGAAGCTGAGGCTTAGAAGGTGAAGCAACTCAGCCATGAGTGGGCAGCAGTGGTTCAGTGGCAGAATTTTCACCTGGCATGTGGGAGACCTGGGGTTCAACTTACAGACAAAGCACCTCATGAGCAGCCACCACCTGTCTGTTAGTGGAGGCTTGAGTGTTGCTATGATGCTGAACAGGTTTCAGTGGAGCTTTCTGACTGAAATGCAGTAGGAAGAAAGGTCTGGCAATCAACTTCCAAAAGTCAGCTAATGAAAACCCCAGGGATTACAATAGTCCAATTCGCAACCAATCATGGGAATGGCACTGGACTGGGCAGTGTTTCATTCCATTGTGCATGGGGTCCCATGAGTTGGCGGCCGACTTGGTGGCAGCTAACAACAGCAACAATAACAATGACAACATCAGATGAGGAAACTGAGGCTCAGAAGGTGAAGCAACTCAGCCACAGACAAGTGGAGAACAGGCCTTGATCCAAAGACAAAGAAGGGGAAGGAGAGGGCATCACTGGGTACGTTGTTCACTTTACTCCACCATGATATGGCCACGCTGGCCACTTCCCATAACTTAAACACAGTGAGCTTGCTCCTCCTTCTGGGCCTCTGCACTGGGTGTTTCCTCTGCCAGGTGTGCTCTTCCCCCAGATGGCTACATTCGTCATTCGGCTCTCACCTCCTGCAATAAGCCTTCCCTGACCCTTCCAGACCCCATCGCTCTCTATTCCCTTATCTGCTTTGTTTCTCTTCTTAGCACAGACTGCTACCTGACATGTTACTATATTTGCTCACTTAAGCTCCACAAGGGCAGGGACTCTCTCTCTGGACTCAACAGAGATTTGCTGAATTAAATGGATTCTGGAAAGCCTGGAGAGCCATTCTGAACGTTCTTGCACACACACAGGCCTTGAGGAAGCCATCCAAGATCATTCAATATGTGCAGCTTGGGTTTTTCTTTCTGAGATATATGTATTTATCTTTTCTTTCTGACTGTACATATTCATATGCGGTGAATTTGGGGGAAAAAACTTCAAAACTGAAAAAAAATCCATAATCCCATCTCCTAGAATGCTTAGATTTTTATCTATTTCTTAATCTACTACACCTATTGTGGAATGTGTCTGTGTATATATGCACACATATTGTATACACACACACAAATATATACATAAATAAACATCTAACCCGTTGCTGTCAAGTCAATTCCAACTCAAAGTGAGCCTATAGGATAGAGTACAATTGCCCCACAGGGCTTCCAAGGAACAGCTGGCGGTAGTATACATTAAAATACCCAACCATAAGCATTTTCGCATGTTACTAAAAATTCCTCAAAAACCCTCTTTTGAATGACTGCATAGTATTCCGTCATGGGATTACACCATAATTTATTTAGCTGTTCCCTGATGTTAGACACTTAGGTTGTTTCCAATTTTTTGCTATTATAAATAATGCTGTGATGAGCACCACTGAACATAAATCACTGTCTGAATCTCTGAACGCTTCCTCAGGATAAATTCCAACAAGGGGAATTCCTGGGTCAAAGGGGATGAATATTTTCCAGGCGCATGGAACAGATTGTCAAAGCGTCCTCCAGAAAGATTGTACCAATTTACATACGCACCAGTGATTCGTGAGAGGGCGGAATTCACTGCAAATTGCAACAAAGAGTAATAGAATTTCCATTATTTTTGCTAATTTGCTAGATTTAAATGCTATTTCATTTTAATTTGCGTTTTGTTACTAGCGGATGCAAGTATTTGAAAATATCTTTTGGCTATCTGTATTTCTTCTTTTGTCAACCGTTCCTGTCCTTTCTCCATTTTTCTTATCATTTTGTAGGAGTTTTTTTTTTTTATGTATTACGAATATAGGCTTGCGCTATAAAAAAGTTTAAAAATTTTAAGCAGCCTAATCTAACAGAATCTGAGTTGAGATTACTTCCATGGCCTTATTGTCCTTTTCCAACCAGAGATCAAATAAGTATGTCCCTATAATATCTTCTAATTTTTTGTGTGATTTCATTTTTCACACTTCTTAATCCATCTGGAATGTATTTTGCATTATAACGAAGATGAGGATTTAACTTCATTTTTTTCCCCAAATAGTCAACCAATTGTCCCTATCTGTGTTATTTTTTCAAGACTCCCCATGGCAGGTTTTCTACTGTCTCCCTTCTAAGCACCATTTTAAAAACAAAAAACTCTGTTGCCCACGAGCTGATTCCCACTCATGGCAACCCCATGTGTTACAGAGTAGAACTGCCCAATAGGGTTTTCTTGGCTGTAATGTTTATGGAAGCAGATCACCAGGCCCTTCTTCCATGGTGCCGCTGGGTGGATCCGAACTGCCAACCTTTGAGTTATAGTTGAGCATAAACCGTTTGCGCCACCCAGGGATGATAGAGGCACCGTAGAGTAATAATAATCACAAATATCAGGTGCATGTACTTACACTGTACAAAACATTATACCTCCTTCATTCAGCACGTTTTTGTTGAGTGTCTGCGATGTACCAGGGACTATTCTAGGTGATGGGAATATAGCAGTAAATAAAACAGATAATAATCTCAACCCTCATGGAGCACGTTTTTATTGGGAGGTATAAATAAACAACATACATTATATTACTATGTATTTAAGTAAATTATACAGAATGTTAATGATGAAGATAAAAATAAAGGAGGAAAGGGGATAAAGTATTTGACGAAAGAACACACTTTTACATAGGATGGCCAGGGGACGCCTCACTGAGAAGGGTGAAGACCTGAAGGAGGTGAGGGACTGAGCCATGTAAATGCCTGGGGGGTAGGAGAGGAGACATTCCAGGCAGAGGGGACAGCCAGTGTCAAGGCCCTGAGGCAACAGTGGACCTAACAGGTTCCAGGATCAGCAAGAAGCCAGTGTTCTTGGAGTAGAGTAAGCCAGAGGATGAGAAGGAGATGAGGCCAGAGGACTAAGGGAGGGGTGTGGGTGAGTGAGTGTGTGTATCACGTAGGGCCTCACAGTCCTTTTACAGACCTTGGTTTACCTCACCTCTTGGTGAGATGGGAGTTTTGGCCAGTTTTAAGCAGAACAACATGACTTGGATTTTAACACAGAGTTTGTCAACCTCAGCACTCCTGTCTTAGTCATCTAGTGCTACTCTAACAGGAATACCACAAGTGGATGGCTTTAACAAAGAGAAGTTTATTCTTAGTCCAGTAGGCTACAAGTCCAAATTCAGGGCGTCAGCTCCAAGGGAATGCTTTCTCTGTCAGCTCTGGAGGAAGGTCTGTGTCACCAATCTTCCCTTGGTCTGGAAGGTCCTTGTGATGCATCTGTCTTCCTTTGGTCTGGGAGCATCTCAGCACAGGAACCTCAGGTCCAAAGGACCCACTCTGCTCCCAGCACTGATTTCTTGGTGGTATGAGGTTCTCATGTGTCTCTGCTCACTTCTCTCTTTCATATCTCAAAAGAGATTGGATTAAGACACTATCTAATCTTGTAGACGTCATCAGTATAACCTCATTATAGTGATAGAGTTTACAACACATAAGGAAATTACATCAGATTACACAATCATATACAATACTGGGAATCATGCCCTAGTCAAGTTGACAGATATTTTGGGGGGACACAATTCAATCCATGACAACTCCTGACATTTGGCACCAGATAACTCTTTGTTGTGGGGGTCTGTCCTGTGCATAGTACGATATTTAGCAGCATCCCTGGCCTCTACACACTAGATGCCCATAGCACAGCCCACTGTACCAAACTGGCTTAAGGAAGGGAAATTCAAATTCTTATGGAATCCAGACTTTCTAGAGCCAAGGAGGCTAGATGAACCCCGCAAACTACTGCCCTGAGACAATCTTTAAACCCTAAACCAAAAATATCCCCTGAGGTCTTCTTAAAACCAAACAATAGTTTAGCTTAACTAGTAAAGAACGTCTGCCTTGAGCATTATGCTCTTTCAAGGACTATCTATATGGGATCAAAGTGACAACAGCAACTCAAAGCACTAGATAGGAACCTTAGGGGGGGCACTGAGTTTATGTTAATGGGGGAGGAACAACTCAGAAAAGGAAGGTGAGCATGGTTGTACAACTTGAAGAACATAATCAATGTCATTGAATGGTTCATGCAGAAACTGTTAAATTGGTATATGTTTTGCTGTGCATATTCTCAACAATAACAACTAAAAAAAAAAAAATGTCCGCAGACATTGCCAAATGTCCCCTGGAGGACAAAACTGCCCCCAGTTGAGAACTGCTTTTAACAGGGTCACTTCGGCCGCTGTGCTGAAAGGCGGGCAAAGGCTGAGGTGGGGGAGACCAGTTAAGAGGCTACTGCAATCAGCCGCTGAGAGATGATGGTAGCTTAAGCCAGGGAGGTGAGAAGTAGCTGAATTCCAGACATATTGTGAGCATAGAGACATCAGGATTTGCTAAGAGATCGGTTACAGTGAGTGAGAGAAAGAGAAGAATCAAAGATGACACCAAGGTGTTTATCCTGAAGATCTGTGAGGATGGAACTGCCATTTACTGAGATGCTGAAGACAGAAGAAGGAACTGGTTTGGGGAGATTATCGAGAGCTCAGTTTTGGTCATGTTAAGTTTGAGACACCTTTTAGACATGCAAGTGGAGATGCTGAATTGGCAGCTGGATTTACAGGTCTGGAGTGCAGGGGCAAGATCAGGGCTCGAGATGTAACTTTAGATCAGTAGCATATAGATGGTATTTGAAATGCAGTGATACAGAATGCCAGCACCAAGGGAGTGAGTATAAATAGAAAACAAAGCAGTCCAAGGACAGAGCCCTGGGAAGGGCAATGTTTAGAGGTCAGGGAGAGGAGGCATGGCCAGAGGAATAGAAAGAAAGCCAGGCACGGAATGTGTCCTGAAGCTGTGGGGGGAAACATGTCAAGGAGTAGAGAGCAGTTGATTGTGTCTAAGGCTGTTGATAGGACAAGTAAAATGAGGACTGTGAATTAATTGGATTTGGCAACACAGAGGTCACCAGTGACCTTAACAAGAGCTCTTTGGGTGTGAGGGTGAAGTGAAGACCTGACTGGAGCTAATTCAAAAAGGAATGGGAGGAGAGAAACTTGAGACAGTGAGCACAGGCGTTTTGCCATGATAGGTCCTTCGACTCCCACACCTGTTTCACGTTCTCCCGCCCTGCCTCTTATTCCAGCCACTGCTGTAGCAGCCAGTTGCATGCGGGCTTCCACTGGCTTCCATCTGAGGTAGCCTGACAGAGTCTCCTCTGAGGTCCACAACACATACCTCAAATGCCCAAACTAATGTGCGTGAGGGTTAATTAACGCCTCCTGTGAGTCGGAATCCACTCCACCGCACCAAGTTGTGTTCTGTCTTTTTTAATGAGTTGAAATTGACTCTTTGGCAGTGGGTTTTTGCAGCCACTTTGACCAATTGGAGTGGGAGCCCATCATAAATGTGTCCCCCTTTTGTCCTCCTGGGGTGTGTGGGTAGGGAGGGAGATAGCTCTGAGATGCGTTGCAAAAGCCCCTCAGAGGGTCCAGCAGCTCAATAATGCACCCTTACCATGACTCTCCCCACTTCCCTGTCTCACTCCCCCAGCTCTCATTCTTGCTCCCTGGGATCACTTCCCAAGGGCTCTGCTTTCAGGGGAGTCCAGGCTAACACAAATGAGAATGAGAGGAATGGGAAGGGGCTAGAGTTGGATGTGAAGTCAAGAGAGGAGTTCATTCGTATGCTGATAGGAGTCCCTGGATGGGTTAGTGCTTAGCTGCTAACCAAAAGAATGGTGGTTTGAGCCCACCCAGAGGTACCTCGGAAGAAAGGCCTGGCAATCTACTTTCCACTCTGACACTTATGGGCTCACCGTGAGTCAGAACTGACTCAACAAATTTATTATATTCACTTAACAGACGAGGAAACTGAGGAAGTGATCAATCCTAGGTTCCAAGCGAGGCTCAGGATTCAAGCGCAAGAGCTGTGGCCCTTCCATTAAACAATGAAAGCTACCTGGGGAGGTAGCAGAGTGTAATGGCTAAATCCTGGCTCTGTCACATACACATGGCTTTGTTATTAATTGTGTAGAGAAGGGCATGGACACTGCCTTCCTGCCTTTCGGGGTCAAATTCCCAAAGAAGTGAGGAAGAAAGTAGAAGTGTCTGCTGTGGCTGCAGAATGGACTCTCTCCAGGGCCCCTAATTCTAAAGGACAAGCGTCTAAGGATAAGGTGTCATTAGCTCCACTCTACAGATGAGGAAACTGAGCCCAGCGAGGAAGAGCCTTGCCCAAGGTCACACAGTAAGTTGCGGCTCCTGAAAGTAATGCTTCTCCCACTGTCCCCTGCTGCCTTGTGTTCTATGGCTTCAGCTCTGGGTGAAAGAACCAAGCAGCTCAGGGAGAAAGTGTCTGTCGTGGATTGAATTGTGTCGCCCAAAAATATCTGTCAACTTGGCTGGGTCATGATTCCCAGTATTGTATAATTGTCTACCTTTTGTCATCTGATGTGATTTCCGTATGAGTTGTAAATCCTATCACTACGATGTAATAAGATGGATTAGTGGCGGTTATATTGATGAGATCTACAAGATTTGGTAGTGTCTTAAGCCAATCTCTTTTCAAGTATACAAGAGAGAAGTGAGCAGAGAGACAGAGGGACCTCATAGCACCAAGAAAGCAGTGCCTGGAGCAGAGTGCGTCCTTTGGACCTGAGGTTCCCGCGCTGAGATGCTCCCAGACCAAGGGAAGATTGATGCATCACAAGGACCTTCCTCCAGAGCTGACAGAGAGACAAAGCCTTTCCCTGGAGCCGGTGTCCTGAATTCGGACTTGTAGCCTACTGGGCTATGGGAGAATAAACTTCTCTTTGTTAAAGGCATCCACTTCTGGTATTTCTGTTACAGCAGCACTAGATGACCAAGACAGTGCCCCTGAAAAATAACGTGGTCTGAGAGCGTGAGCGTCAGCACTGCGGGCCCTGCTCCAGACAGAGAGCTAACTGTCTACTCAACATCTCCATCTTCGGCTGTGAGTCCTCTGATTTCTCCTAAGTATCTAACAGAAAGCCCAGCATATCACAGTTGTTTAATAAGCAAATGACGAGTGAACGAGCTTAGTGATCTTCAACGTCTCAAACAAAACTGGAAAAATAGATTCAAAACAGGTAATAAAAACAAGACTGCAGGGTATTGAGACCACCTAGATGCAAGACTCATGCTAAATGTTTTATATACTGTCTCTCATTAAATATTCATACAACTCTCTGAGGTACTCTTTTTTTTCAGTTTTATTGTGGTAAAACATATATAACATAAAATTTGCCATTTTAACCTTTTTTAAGTGCATAATTCAGTGACCCTGATCACATTCACAATGTTGTGCAACCTTTGTTGTTGTCATTTGTTCTTTTTGAGTCTGCTTTGATTCATGGCGACCCTATGTACAATGTAAGGAAACGCTGCCAGGTCCTGCACCATCCTCCTTATCGTTGGCATGTTTAAGTGTATTGTTGCGACCACGGTGTAGTGTCTCCCAACCTAGAGGGCACATCTCCCAGCACTATATCAGGCAATACTCTGTTGTGATCCACAGGGTTTTCACTGGCTGCTTTTCAGAAGTAGATCATCAGGCCTTTCTTCCTAGTCTGCCTTAGTCTGAAACCATTACCACTATCTATTTCCAAAAATTTTTATCACCCCAAACAGAAACCCAGTACCTATTAAGCAATAAACTCCCTATTCCCCTCTGCCCTAGTCTACTTTTGCCCCTATGCATTTTTCTATTCTACATATTTCATACAAGTAGGATCATACAATATTTAACTGACTTGTTTCACTTAGCATAATGTTGTCAAGTTTATCTATGTGTAGCATGTTTATGGCTGAATAATATTCCATTGTACGTACATACGACATTTTGTTTATCCATTCATCTGTTAATGGATATTTGGGTTATTTCCACCTTTTGGCAACTGTGAATAATGTTGCAGTGAAAACTGGTGTACAAGTTACCTGTTTCAGTTCCTGCTTTCAATTCTCTTGGGTATATACCCAGGAGTGGAATTACTGGGTCACATGGTAATTCTCTGTTTAACTTCTGCAGGAACCTGAGGAACTGTTCTTTTTTTTTTTTTTTTTTGCACTTCAGGTGAAAGTTTATAGGTCAAGTTAATTAGCTGCAATCCCCACAATATGACAGACACTCCCCCTTCCCACCCTGGGCTCCCTGTGTCCACTCAACCAGTTCCTGTCCCTTCATGCCTTCTCACCCTGCCTCCAGACAAGAGCCACCCATTTGGTCTCCTGCATTTTATTGAACTAAGAAGCACGTTCCTCAGATGTATTATTTTTTGTTTTATAGTCCTGTCTAATCTTCGTCTGAAGAGCGGGCTTCAGAAATGGTTTCAGTTCTGGGTTAACAGAGCGTCTGGGGGACGTCTGAGGAAATATTCTTATCTCCATTTTTTAGATGAAGACACTGAGACTGAGAAGAATTAAGCAATTTCTTCAGGGTTGAAAAAGGAATAAATATCAGTGTCATGGATTGAATTATGTCCCCAAAAAATGTGTGTATCAACTTGGCTGGGTCATGATTCCCGGTATTGTATGATTGTGTAACAGTTTGTAATTTGATGTGATTTACTTATGTGTTGTAAACTCTATCACTATGATGTAATAAAATGGATTAGCAGCAGTTATACTGATGAGGTCTACAAGATTAGATGATGTCTTAAGCCAATCTCCTTTGAGATATAAAAGAGAAATGAGCAGAGACACATGAGAACCTCATACCACCAAGAAAGCAGCGCCAGGAAGAAAGCATGTCCTTTGGACCTGAGGTTCCTGCGCAGAGAAGCTCCCAGACCAAGGGAAGATTGATGACACGGACCTTCCCCCAGAGCTGACAGAGCAGGCATTCCCTTGGAGATGATGCCCTGAATTTGGACTTGTAGCCTACTGGACAGTGAGAGAATAACCTCTGTTTGTTAAAGCCATCCACTTGTGGTATTTCTGTTATAGCAGCACTAGATGACTAAGACAACCAGTATCAGGCTTTGTATCTAGGACAGGATGACTCCAGACCCCTTTGTTTTAACCATGCCATGGTTTTAATTCCCCAGGAATATACAGCAGTATTATACTTGCATGCACCTAATAGCATGCCTTCAAAATATATAAAGCAAACCTCACATAAATACAAGGAGAAATGGGGGAAATTCACAATCATAGATGGAGGTTTTAACATACCTCTTTCAGGAACAGATAGAACAATGAGACCAAAAAATCTATACTTACTAAGGATATAGATGATCCAAACACAACAAACTTGACCTAATGGACAGATCTAGAAGATTATTCCAAACAACTGCAGAATACACATATTTTTGAAAACTGCCTATGGGCCATAAAGCAAGTCTTAATAAACTTCAAAGGGCTGAAATAATATAGAATATGTTTTCTGACCACATTATAGAAGATAACTAGAAATCTCATATGTCTGGAAATTAAGAAACATGTCCCAGTTAACCCATGGGTCACAATACAATAGAAATTAGAAAAATTTGAACCAATTGATAATGAAAATTCTATATATCAAAACTTACAGGATGCTGTTAAAGGAGTATTTATAGAAAAACTTATCATTTTTAATGTTTTAAATGTGTTTTATAAGAAAAGAAAATTGAAATTTAATGAGCTAAGTATTCACTTCAAGATGTTAAAAAAAGAAGATCAAAATAAAGTAGGAAAGAAATTATAAAGATAAAGGTAGAAATTAATATTTTAGAAAGCACACACACACACTATCAAGGATCAATAAAATCAAAAATTAGTTCTTTGAAAGGACTAATAAAATTAACAAACCCTCAACAAGACAGCATGAAAAAAGAGGGAAGAGGCACAAATGACCTATATCAGGAAAGCAAAATGAGACATTATTGATGTCAAGGCAATGAAAAAACTTTAGAGAGTATTATGAATATCTTTATACTAATCATTTTGAAATGGAGTCACAATAGAAAAATTCCTAAGAAAATATAATTTACCAAAATGATTTAAAAAAGACATAGAAAACTGGATTAGTCCTATAAGCTTTAAAGCAATTCAATTAATAGCTTAAAATCTTCACAGAAGGAAAACTCCAGGCTCAGATAGTTTTTCCAGTGAGTCCTACCCAATACTCAATGAAGAAATAATTCTAATCTTACACTTACTCTTCCAGAAACTAGAAAAAGGCAGAATTCTCCCCAACTAATTGTATAAGGCTAGGAAAACCCTGATTATTAAAACTCAACAAAGACAGTATGAGAAGGAAAAATTATAAGCTAACTTCATTCACGGACTGCCAAAAGAACGAACAAATCTGTCTTGGAAGAAGTACAACCAGAATGTTCCTTAGAAGCAAGGATGGCAAGAGTACGTCTCACATACTTTGGACATGTTATCAGGAGTGATCAGTCCCTGGAGAAGGACATCATGCTTGATAAAGCAGAGGGTCAGCGAAAAAGAGGAAGACCCTCAATGAGATGGACTGACACAGTAGGTGCAACATTGGGCTCAAGCATAACAACCATTGTGAGGTTGTTGCAGGACTGGGCAGTGTTTCATTCTGTTGTACACAGAGTTGCTATGAGTTAGAACCAACTCGACAGCATCTAACAACAACAACAACAACTTCATCATGAAAAAAGAAGTAACATTTCTAAATAAAATATTGTTGTTGTTATTCCCACTCATAGCGACCCTATAGGACAGAGCAGAACTTCCCCATAAGGTTTCCAAGGAGCAGCTGGTGGATTAGAACTCCCGATCTTTTGGTTAGCAGCCGAGCTCTTAACCACTAGGCAACCAGGGCAAATTGAATCCAAAAGCAAATAAATAGGAAAAATACATCATGACCAAGTTCTGTATACCCAAGGAATGCAAAGTTGGTCTAACATTAGAAATATCACTTAATGTTATTTACCACACTGATAGATTAAAGAAAATAATATATCTCAATAACAGCAAAATAAAATTTCACAAAATCCAACATCCATTCATGATTTGAAAAGAAAACTGTTAGCCTACCTGGAAAAGAAAGCAGCTTCCTCAATGTGATAAACAGCAAATACCACAGTCAGTCTCACTCCCCTAAAACCGAAACCAAACCCGTTGTTGAGTCAATTCTGTCTCATAGAGACCCTACAGGACAGAGGAGAACTGACCCATGCAGTTTCCGAAGCTGTAATCTTTACGGAAGCAGACTGCCGCATCTTTCTCCTGAGGAGAGACCGGTGGGTTCAAACCTCCAACCTTTTGGTTAGCAGCCGAGCACTTAACCACTGAGCCACCTGGGCTCCTTTCTCACTCCCCTAGTTTGCCCATATTGAAAGCTTTCCCTCTGATACTGGTAACAAGCCAAGGATGCCCTCCATTCCCACACCTATTCAACAATATACTGGAGGTCCTAGCCAGCACAGAAAGGCAAGAAAAAGAAATAAAAAGATCAAGGATTTATGAATAGAGCTGATAGCCACGCTCAGGTTTTTCTGATTCCGAAGGTCTCAGTGAGTAGCAGAGGAAAACACTCGCGTAAGGAAGAAAGAAATGAGCTGATACATGTTGGTGAAGCAGGAAGGCCTTGTCTAGGAGATAGAATCCTGTGGCTGCTGTGACATTCCATTCACTCATTCATCATTCAGCAAGCACTCACTGATCCCAACCTCTACCTGTCTTCAATCCTCCAACTACTCCCTTACTCAATAAATATCTGGTGAGCCTTCTGTGAGGCCACTCGCTCACCTGACACTTTCTGCCTCACGCTAAATGCCTGACATTTTCCACCTTTGGTGTGTTTCTGACTTCCTGTCCTAACAGACTGGACTCTGGGCATGGGGACAACACACTTATTGCTCTGTGAGCTGCACTGTCCCTACCTTAGCACCTTCTGCTCCTCATGGACAGGACTACGTGTGACTCACCTGTGTCCCTAAACCACTTGCTGTCAAGTTGATTCTGACTCATGGCGACCCCATGTGTGTCAGAGTAGAGTCGTGCTCCATGGGGTTATCAATGGCTGATTTTTCAGAAGTAGATCACCAGGCCTTTCTTCCAAGGCACCTCTGGGTAGATTTGAACCTCTAACCTTTCGGTTTGCAGCTGAGCATGTTAAGCGTTTGCACCACCCAGGGACTCCGTCTGTGTCGCTAGCCCCTCATGTACAGCAGATCCCAGTGAGTGCTTGCTGAATGAGGAATAAGTGAATGTAAGATGACAGCAGCCACAAGATTCTATCTCCCAGGCAAGACCTTCCTATTTCACTGACTTAGATCAGCTCGTTCCTTTCTTCCTCAAGTGAATGTTTCCACTGCTATTTATTGAGCAGCTGCTCTGTACTGGCCTTGTGCTGGGTGGGCACTGGGACACAAAGGGGTCACAATTAGACCCAGTCTCTCCCTGGTAGGCAGACAATGGACACATAGTGGAATGCCACAGGGGTCTTGGGAACAAGAAGGTTGTTCTTCAAGATCCAGCCTTCAAGATCAGGAGAGACTTCCAGGAGGAGACAGCCTCTAAATTGATCTATAAATGATGGGACGGTTTAGTCTCTGACGGGAGGTACAGGAGGGAGGATGTTCAGGACTGGAGAACTGCAAGTCGGTCTCTGAGGTTGGAGCAGGGGAGTTCACGGGAGTGATGAGGTCAGAGAGGTCACTCCAATAATCTGAAAATTGTGGACACTCTCCCCAGAAAAAATGCATGAACACATTCACAATACCATATACATATCTTGAAGCCTAGAACCTAAGAATCTGGGTTATATCCTGAGGATGGCAAAAGTCAAACTGTTCTGGACTCAGTGGGGAAAATAAACTGGGGTCTCATTTGCTACCCACTTTCATTCATCATCTTGGCCAGGACCCACAATAATCCCCCTAAGGGCAAGGCTGACCTGTCTGGAACAAACACTGCGAATCCAACGTGCAACGGTTTCACAGGCCTTGGCTCTTGACACTGAGCACAGCATGCCTGTTACCATCACGGTAACTATAACTGGCGTCGGCTACAGGAAGGAAAGACAGCAAAATAGCTATTGGTCCAGAGGGACAGGCTTCCTCCAGGTCAGTTCAAGCCCCAGCTGGTCAGGGCCCAGGTCCTTCCCTCAGCTCACAAATGAGGCTGAGACCCTTACAGGGTTGACTAGAGACTACTGCAGAGCCACAGAGTCTGTAAGTGACCAAGCTAGTCCTGATCCTGGTCTGTCCTTCCTGTTTCTCCAACCCGGCTGCCTCTCAACCCAGAGGGCCCCTGAGACAGCAAGGAGCAATGGTAGGGACCTGAGAGTCTGGGAGCAGGGATTCCTGTGTCCATGTCCCAACTCCACACCACACTAGCTATGGGGCCTGGCCAGCTCACCCTACTGCCACCTTGGGCCAGACAGCTGTCAGTAAGCCACTTTCCAGCCCTAAAACTCCGCATAGCCACATGCCAAAGGAAGAATGGGCAGAAGAGCCAGTGGACACTTAGCAGGAAGTGAAGCCTGGGGGAGAAGGTGTGGACTGGTCAGAGAGACAACTAGAAGAGGCGGTACCTGACCATGCAGGTAGAAAAAGAGAGGCAGCAAGACACAGTGGGAAGAGGCCTGCTGCTGGGGTCCCAGGTCTGCCTCTACTCACCTCTTGGTGCCTGGACTTCCTCACGCACAAACTTGGGGCAGGGAGTGGAGGGGAGAGGGAGTGAATTGGACTAGATGACTCACAGACCGTTCGCTTAGCAGAGAATCCAAGAGACCTGGGTTTGAAGCCCAGATCTGCTTCTGGTCACTGTGTGAGTTTGGGTAAGTCTTTATCCTCTCTGAGTCTCAGTTTCTTCATCTGTAAAATCGGGATAATAATGCCTACCCAGTAAGGTTGTTTTAGAGACTAAAGTACACCAGATGACATGAAGTAGCCACATAGCAATGACCGCACTCTCCAGCATTACACTAAGGGAACCTGTGGCGGGGGCGGGGAGTGTGTGTGAGGAATGGGCCAGACGGGCAACAGGCTCCACCAGGCCTCAGGCTGCCTATCCCAGCTGCACCAAGCCTGAAATCATCGTGCCAGGCTGCTGAGGAAACCTCTCCAGCCCGCAGCTGAGCTTCCAATCCTCATTCTGGAGGTGTTTTCCTTGGCCCCCCAGGGGCTGCTCTCCTTCGCATTTCTCATTGGTCTGCAGGGTGGCAGCAGCCATCTTGGAGACTGGGCCCAGAGCCTTTAGAGCCTGTCCATCTCCTCAGGACTGGAAGGAGGCACCCTATAAATCAATCAATAAATTCCAAGCAGATGCACACAAGTTGTTTTAGTTGGAACCCTGGCCCTTTTCTGTGGTTGCCGTGAAACCAGACTCTCTCAGGTGATTCACAATATGGGCAGTGGTGGGGGTGGGTCTGGGGCTGGATCCACCAGAGGGTGACGATAATATTTTCTTTCCTGTCTTACCTCGGAGACAGGGTGGTGTTTTTTTTCCAGCCCACTATCCTGGGCTGACAGCAAACTCAGTTTACTCAGTGAATATTTATAGACCCCGGGCTTGGGGACGCCAGTAAGTAATAAGGATTGTGAATATTGCTGTGGAGCTTCACAGCGTATGAAAGCTTTCTCCCACATGAGTCACATAATCCTCACAGCTACCCCCTAGGTGGGCTTCATTAGCTCTACTTTGCCACTGAGGAAACCAGCAGAACGGGCATGTGGTTGCTGCCAATACCCTTGGTTCAAATCCCAGGTTTGACACTTCACTGAGCCTCAGATTATACCCCTAACTAACAAAGCAAGGATAATACACTTAACAAATAGAATTGTGATGATTAAGTTAATATATATGAAGTGCTTACATAAGGCCTAGCACATTGTAATTATTCAATAAACTGTGACAATTAATACTAATAATATTATGATTGCTCACAGAAGAGACAGTTAGCCCAAGGTCACAGCAGTCAGAGGGGTTCCGCTGTCTAGCTCCAGATTCCGTGTACCTCCTCAGTGTTCTCTGTAGTCGACTGGACTGACTGGGCCTCCCCAGCCTCTAGCCCCACCCCCAACACAGGAGCACAGTCAGTCAAGGAGAAGGCGGCTTCACACTGAAGAGGAAAGGAAAACATGCCGTAGTGAGTGTGCCTGAGTGCTGGCCCCTGCTGTGGGAAGCAGGGATGTGATCTGGGTGTTATGCCCCAAAGTCAGAGTTGAGGTAACGTGTCCTGCATCACTTGGCTGGTTTCTGAGGCAGCCAGGATTCAGCCAGGGCAAACACCAACTCAGCTTTCAAAGGCTCCACAAACTCCCATTATGAAAAACACCCAGCAATAAACAAAAATATCTGAGTCTGCGTCCAGAACGAGCTAATTACTTGACTACTTTTTGTTGTAGCCAAATGAAAGGAATATAAAAAGGTTGTAAGCCTTGTTTAAAAACAGGTCAGTTACTCCACACCTTTTTTGGCTAAAATCCTGACCTGCCCCTCCCTGGGCCTCAGTTTTTCATCTGACAGCCAGGATTTCTGAGGTCCCTGGAGCTCTGCCTTTCTGTGAGGCCTGGATCTGAACCTACCTGTTAGGTGAGTGTTTGCAATCTAACAACAACTGCCATTTACTGAGCACTTAAAAACTATGTGCAGGCACCATTCTGAGCACTTTACTTGGATTATCTCCTTCACTCCTCATTACAACCCTATGAGGTAGGTAGCACTATCACTGTGCCCATTATACAGATGAGGAAACAGAAATGAAGTAACTTGCCCAAGGTTATCAGAGAGGTAAAGTTAGGATTTGAAGCCCAGGCAGTCTGGCCCCAGAGCTACTCTGCTGCCCCCAACCCAATCCCCCTACACACACACACGCAAACACACACACACACACACACACACACATACATATACACTCCCTCGCTCTCACTCACTCACACTCATGCCCGTGCTGAGGCAACTCCCAGAGTCTGATCTCAGCTGAGATTTACAGCAGGACTGTAACAAGAAAGAGAAGAGCCAGTGGCAAAAAGGCAGCTGAGGACAAACTCTCAGTCCTCTGAGGGTATAGAAAAGGGATTTCAAAGGCACAGGGAGGCCAAGGCATGGGTGATGATGGATGGTTCAAAACCTGGTCCTGGAGCAAAAACATCACAAATGGCCCATACCATCATCTGGCAGCAATAACACCTCCTTGGAGAAGCTTCCCACAGGTCCTGGATGCTCATGGCCAGGGTCTGGGCTGTTAGCTCTCTTGGAATTCCCAGGATGTCCAGTATAGGGTCTGTACACAAGAAGTGCTAATCCCCTGGCTGAGCTCCTGGGCTGGGCGTGAGGTTTCAGAGGTAACCCTCAGAATTAAACTGGACCACCAAGAAACAGAGAATTGCGAAGAGATGCAAATAGCATAGGTCTTAGCCTGGACCTGGAGGTCCTCCACAGCCTGGCCTCTGCCACCTCTCCCCATGACCTGCTCTCACAGTATAGCCACACCCAACCTCCTAGAGAGAAGTCTGGCTCTTTGCTGTCTCTGGGCCTCTGCTCTCTAAATCCCCTCTGCCTAGAATGGCCTTTCTCACTCATTCGTCTGGCAAACTCCTACTCATCCTTCAATACCTAGTTCGACAGCCACCTCCTCCAAGAAGCCTTCCTAACTCCCTACCCCTCTCACTACAGGCTATGTTGGTGCCTCTTCTGGCTCTCACCACTCCTGGTTTTCCTCCATCCCAGCCCTGCTCACCCCTGATTGTCATGGCTGTGACACACCACTCTTCCCAACTAGACTCTGGGTTCCTCCAGGAGTGAGGCTGTCCGTTCACCCTGGGGTCCCCAGCATGGGGTCTGGCCCAGAGCAGATGTTCAGTGGACACTTGTGGAATGAACGAGTCAGTGACTCAGCAGATGGATGATACAGGGGTGGGTAACCAGAAACCCTCCCTGAAGACCCAGCTCTGTACCTCCTCCACTGTGCAGCCCCCTCCCCGTCCTGACAGCATTTTGCCCATCCACCTCCCTTACCTTCTTTCAGGGTGCCTGTACCAGCACCTTCTCTAGGCTGGGCTCAGGATGTACTGAAAATCCCAGGTAAAAGTGCCCCCTCGTGTTCTCCCAAGCACCAGCAGCCACCATAGGAAAAGGGAAGGCTCAGGAATGTACCAGAAGGGTAAGACCTGTGACATGCCAACAGCCACCTGCTCAGCCACCATAGTGAGGCCAGGACAGGCTTCCAGAGCTGACTCTGCAAAGAGATAAAAGCCCAGGAAACAAGAGTGCATGAGGGAGGAAAGGGAAAAGGGGAGAGGGAAAAAATAATAAAAAAAGGGTTCTTTTGGTATTTGTTTTCAAAGCCACTGACGAAAACCAGATTTGAAGTTTGGTGGGGGAAAGGGATTTAGGCCTTTCAAATTCCACTCTCCACTAATTGACTGCAGTTTCCTTTGAAAGAGCCCCCAGCTCTCTGAACAATCAGTGGCCCAGATGGGACTCAACAACCAGTGGCATCCAGGCCTCCTGGCTCCAGAGGGTCTCCCTGGCTCTGTGAGTTCTGGATGGATACGCAGGGCACCGGGACTCTCATGATGAACACTAACTGAGCCCCACTTGGAGCCAGACCCTGTGCTAAGTCCACTGAAAGGGGCCAGGTCAGAATTCGAACCCAGGTCTGTCTGACCCCAGGGCCTGTGTGTTGCCATTTTGCTGCCTGCCTCTCAAGGTGCCTGAGGTTTACTGAGGCAGTGCGGAGCCACAGTAGGTTCAAGCACAAAACTCCTGGGAGTAGATTTTCTGAGAGGAGAAGGAAACTGCCTGATGCAACACCCTTGGGGATCTAAGAACAAAAATTCTTACAGGGCTAGGTGCCCACCCCATCACACACATCCCCCAGCTCCCCCTCCCCACTCTGCCAGTGAAGGTCCCCATCCTCTGCTCTTCTGACAAAGAGACAAGGTCAGAATACCCCCCAACTCAAGCCCTGTTAATCCCCCTCACCTGGCGTTGGAACATTTGGCCAACAGCTTCTCTTTGGAGCAGCTCAAAAACGAATATCCCCAGTCCCAGTTTGCACTTGGAGAAACCTAGGCCCAAAGGTTCAACTTAGACTTGACTATGAACTCTGCACCCTTTTCCCCTCCAGCCCATCCATCTGAGCAGAGAACAATATTTTCCCTCCCAGAGCTATTACCCGAAAGGCATGGATGAGCAGCAGAACCAGACTACCTTGGGAAATGCCAGCTGTCATTCCACAAATGGAAATTGCTGCCGTCTTTCAGCAAATGGACATTCAGCTTTTGCACATGCTGTTGTCTCTGCCTGGAAAGTCCTTCCCCCTGGAAAATCCCTACTTACATTAGGAGGTTTGCTCCAGTATGTGCCTCCTCCAGGAAGCTCTCCCTGACCCCTGTTCTATGCCCCCTCGTGCCCTGCCCAGCACAGTGTGGAATGACCTGCTCTTCTGCTGACTCCCACAGACCAGGAGTCCTCTAGGGAAGAAGGAACAGCTCCTTTCCTATTTGACTGCCCAGTGCCTGCCACAAGAGCTCCAGAAATGCCTGGGGGGAGGAGGGCAGGAGAAACGGCTAGAAGAACCTGAGCTCTCTGGGAAGAGCCCTGGGTGCGAGTGTTGGCTCCATTACTTGTTGACTGTGCGACCTGGAGAACTCATTCCCCTCTCTGGGCCTGAGGCTTCTCACTTGTAAAACTGAGGATGAAAAACCCCTGTGGAGTGGTCACACAGATCAAATAAGATTTGAGAGTGTGAAAGTGCTTTGTGAATTATGGAGCTTTAAATAAATAAGTGCAATGGTTGGGGTGGTGGTGGTAGTGGTGATGATGGGGCAATGGGGATGGAGTAACGCTGGTGGTGGGAGTGAGGATAACACTCCTAACATGTCTTTCTGACACATATCTACCTCTCGTCAAGTGTCTCGGGAAGCAATAGTCAGTCTGTCCATCTGTGCCAGAAAAAAGGGAGTTAGTGATCACTGAGCACTTACTCTTCGCTAGAAACTGTACATCTAGTATTTCGTTTAATCCTCTAGCCAGGAGGAGGGGTGGGTGTGTATTACCCCTACTTCAAAAGAGGCGCTGCCACCCAAGAGGTAAACTGCTCGCCCCAGATCTCACTTGGGGCACTCCCATTCCAGAAACTGTGCCCTTCCGCTTCTTCCACCCTGAGCTGAGCCCAAAGCTCTCTTTGAGAGTGTCCACTCCATTCTACCCCACCCCCAGGTGCTACCTGCCACAGGGCTCCACTGGCTGCTCCTGGGGCCAGCTGGCCAGAGCCAGGGCACCTCAGTCACCCTGTAGGCACAGAGACCCTCGAGCCAGGCCACACTTGCTCTGATGAATCCCCAGGCAATATGCTGCCCTGCTTCTGTTCCCTATTATGAGGACCCTGAGGACCGGTGCCCGTCAAATAAATCAAGCTAATGAAGTCGGATGAACAAAGATTCTGATGGTGGGATGCTGTAATTATAAACATCAGCAGTTCAGCAATCTGGGATGAGGGGAGCCTCCTTGCTTTGATGGGAGGTGAGCAGCAGAGTAGCTCAATTTAGATTGTTCTGGACATCACAGTCAGGCAAAGTCAGGGTTCTCTGCACAAACTTCACCAGCATGGCTGTCAGGGGGTTTCAGGTTGCTGCACGGCACACAAGGCCTTCCACCACAGTGCCCTGCTTATCTCTCCAGCCCCCTCCTCTGTAATACCCTGCCAGAACTGCTCATAGGTATCCACACTCACCAGACCATTTCACATACCAGGCCTTGGAACGGTTGGTCCCCTATTGGTGCTGATGAACTCCTATCCATCCTATAACACCCAGCTCAAATGCCACCTCCTCCAGGAAGCCTTCTAAATATCTCACAGAGTAGCACCCCCCCTTCTTCTTTGCTTGTCTCTCCAGTTTCATGCTTTCATATATGCCATCCCCTGTACATGGTACAACCTCCCCCTTGCAACATTCATTACACCTGCCTTTCCTGTCTCAGATTAGATGCCATCTCCTCTGGGAAGTCCTCCCTGATCTCCTACCAGGCTGCCTTAGGTGCTGCCTCTGGCTCTCCAGCTCCCTGTACTTGCCCCCTGTACTGTAATTGCCAGTTTACACATCTGTGTCCCATCCTAACCTAGAAGCTCTGTTTCCCATGCCCAGCACAGGCCTGGCACCTAGTAGGTGCTCAGAGAACGTGTGCAGAAGAAATGTGTTTAATCACTATCAAACAGCAAAAGGGCCAGAGCAATTCAAGGCCTACAGACTGGGCTCTGAGTGATCCATATCCTACCTTCTCAGACTCACAAGAAGACCCGGCTCTGAGCAACTGAACAAATGAAACCACCAAGGTCTGCCATGACCCAAATGCAGAGGGCTTCATATGGAAGGAATCAAGAGGACCAAGGAATAAAGTATCAGTTGGAACAGATACTTTATTATCCAGGTCATAAATCTGATTTACACTCAGGTTTCTTCTTTCGAAAAGTCCTGTAAAGTTTTAACTTTGCCCTAGCAAGCCTTAGGAACAAATATTCAAAACAACAGGAAATCATCCATTATGATTAGGGGGAGGAGGGCTTCCAGATGCTCCTGTCCTCTGGGTAACCCTGTTGGTCAAATCACCTGAACAAGATGCAATGGATGGAGCCTGGAGGGCCATGGGCTGGGGGCCTGGAAGCCTGCATTCTAGTCCAGACTCTGTTATACACACGCGACGTGGCCTTGACAAGCTACTCCCCGTCTGGGCCTCAGTCTCCACAGCTGTACAATGACCACAGGGGAAGGAGGAGGTTAGGCCAGACCTAGTGCTAACGTTCAAGGACACAGCAAAACACAGTGGGTGTAGGTTCGAATCTTGGCTCAATCACTCATTAGCTATGCAACTTGGACAAGTTATCAAACCTCTCTCTGTTCACTTTCTATATCTCTAAGAAGGGGGAGCAGGGTAATAATAATGGTACCTACCTCTGAGGGCTACTATGAGCATTAAGGGGGTCAATGTTTGTGAACAGTGCAGAACAGTGCTTGGCACTCAATGAGCCCCCTCCTCCACTCTGCTCCTGTCCGTCTTTTCCCACCATCCTCAGTTGTCAGAGGGTGACAACTTTCAAACCCATTGTCTAAATCCACCCTTAAGACAATCTAGGAGGTACATAATCTTATCCCTATATTATAGATGAGGAAAACAAGGCTTGGAGAGGGGGCTTCATTTGCTTGTAACTCACTGAGGTAGGAGGCCCTGGACTCCTGACACCAAGCCAAGTGTTCTCTTCCTGACAGAGAATGCTCCAGGCAACTACTTTTGAAAATAAGAGGGAAAAGTATGATAAGTGGGAAGAGATCTTAGAGTCAACTGACATATATTGGAAAATGTTTCTAAAAGACACCACTTCAGGTTAGCTGATTTACCTGTTTCTCTCCTTTCCATCCCCAACCCAATCAGCAGCTCCCTCTGAGGTCAGGCTGCCTGGAATACCCTTCCTCAAAGAGCACAGGGTCCCTCCCTTTCTCCACCCAGACCTCTGCTCAAATGCTACCACCCCAGAGAGCCCCAACCATACAGCTAAAATGGCACTATATCAGTCTCTTGTCTGTTACCCTGCTTTATATTTTTATTACCACTTATCATACTGCCAGATCAATATTATACTTACCTCCCATTCATTCAATTTATTCAGTAAATATTTGCATACACACACACACAATATATATACATATACCTGTTGATGTTAGCAGCCGAGCACTTTCAACACTGTGCCGGCCAGGGCTTCTTCATATACGTATATGTATATGTGTGTGTGTATATATGCGTGTATATATATCTGTGTGTGTGTATATATATATATTTGTTGCTGTTGTTGTTAGGTGCCATCAAGTTGGTTCCAACTCATAGAGACCGTATGTACAAAAGAACAGAACACTGCCCGGTCCTGCACCATCCTCACAATCACTGCCGTGCTTAAGCCCATTGCTGCAGCCACCATGTCAATCCATACAGATATAGATATAGATGTCCATATATATACACACACACACATACATATGTATATATGTCTGTGTATGTGTGTGTGTACACGTGTGTGTGTATGCCATGTATGGAAACCCTGGTGGTGTACCGGTTAAGAGCTACGGCTGCTAACCAAAAGGTCGGCAGTTTGAATCCACCGGGTGCTCCTTGGAAACCCTATGGGGCAGTTCTACTCTGTCCTATAGGGTCGCTATGAGTTGGAGTCGACTCGATGGCAACGGGTTTGGTTTTTGTTTTTTTTTTAGTATGTATATATATGTGTGTGTGTGTGTATACGTGTGTGTGTGTATGTGTGTGTGTGTATGCACATATACATACATAGGATCCCTGGTGGTGCAGTGGTTAGGAGCTACGGCTGCTAACCAAAAGGTCGGCAGTTCAAATCCACCAGCTTCTCCTTGGAAAACCTACGGGGCACTTCTTCTCTGAACTATAGGGTGTCTATGAGTCAGAATCAACTCGACAGCAACAGATTTACACACACACACACACACACACATAAAGAGAGAGAGAAAGAGAACCTATTCCATACCAGGAACTGTTGCAGATGTTTGGGAAACAGCAGTGAACAAAACAGACAAAAATCCCTAACCTCCTGGAACTTACATACCTGAAGGGTAGATAAACTATAAGGAATAAAACCTGTTGCTGTTGAGTCGATTCTAAATCATAGTGACCCTACAGGACAGAGCAGAACTGCCCCCTACAGTTTCCAAGGCTGGTAATCTTTGCGGAGGCAGACTGCCACATCGTTGTCCCGCAGAGTGGCTGGTGGATTCACAAACGACCAACCTTTCAGTTAGCAGCCACGCACTTAATCTCTGCACCACCAGGGCTCCTTATAAAGTATATCAACCAAACCAAACCCATTTATTGACCAACCATGCCATGCCTGACCCTGCGCTAAGTCCTAGGGAGTGCAGCAGAGAACAAGGGGGAAGCCCGGGGGGCCAAAGAAGTGGCTAGGATTCTTCACAGAGGAAACAGCATGTGCAAAGGCCTGGAGGTAAGTGGTTTGGTCTGAATGGAGACCTGTCAGATGAGACAGAAGAGATGGGCAGGGGTCAGGTCACAGAGGGCTTTCCTCATGAGTCAAGTTAGGAAGCTGGGACCACAGGGAAAAATGCAAGTCAAGACCACAGTGACAAACAGGCAAAAATGAACATGTCTGACAGTACCAAGTGTAGGAGAGGCTGTAGGGGAACAGAATCTTTCACCCACTGCTTGTGGGGGTGCAGATTTGTCCAATCACTCTGGAAACCAGTTGAGCATTACTTTGTAAAAGTGAATTTACATGCCTTTCAGCTCAGGGGTTCCACACTTCCATGATACTCAAGAGCAGTGGTTTTCGAAGTGGGGCCCAGAGACGACAGAAATCAACAAACACTACAACCAGGGCCTTTTCTCCCTAGAGAGCCAGTTGTTAAACATTTACTAGCAAACCACTGGATATAACCAATATGAGCAAAGGTCTTTGGGAGTCCTCAGTAATTTCTAAGAGTGTAAAGGGGACCTCAGACCAAAAAGACTGCGAACTGCTGCCCTACAGAAATCTTGCGTCTGTGTACCAGGATACGTGTACGTGAGTATGCAAAGCAGTACCATTCATAATAGAAAAAAACAAAAAACCTGCAAACAACCCAAATACGCATCACCTGGAGAACAAATAACAGTAACTGGTATGTTCATACAATGGACTATTGTTACACAACAGAGAAAATGAACAAACAGACACAACCGCAACAACGAGCAACATAATGTTGATTTTAAAAAGTGAGTCCTGGGATGCAGAATAAAGTTCAAAATCAACTAAAACTAATCAATATGTTGTTTAGGTACACATATATGTTACTTAGAATAAAAGCTATTTTAAGGCAATAGAATGACAAACATAAAATTACCTACCTCTAGTGGGTAGGCAGGGGATGAAAGAAATAAAATATATAAGAATTGTAAAGAAGGAAATAAAATTGTTATTATTTACAATAAAAAATAATCTAGAAATAAGCAATTAAAATTAATAAGTGAAGCTGGCAAGGTCAGTAGACATAGGGTGAATATTCAAAAATCAATTGCATGTCTATCTGCAATAAACAGAAAAGGAAATTTTTTAGATATTATTTACGATAATATCGAAAAACATCAAATACCTTGGGATAAATCTAACATAAGACGTGTAAGACCTCTACATAGAGGACTACAAAATGTTATTAGAAATTAAAGGATATCTAAATGAATTAAGGAAACCCTGGTGGCATAGTGGGTAAGAGCTACGGCTGCTAACCAAAAGGCTGGCAGTTCAAATCTACCAGGTACTCCTGGGAAACTCTACGGAGCAGTTCTACTCTGTCCTATAGGATCACTTTTCATTGGAATCGACTCCATGGCAATGGGTTTTTAAATGAATTAAGGGATATACCACATTCATAGGTCAAGAGTCCAATTGCAAAGGAATCAACTTTGTGTAAATTCACCTGCAGAGTCAATACAATCCAAATCAAAATCCCAGCAGGTTCTTTCTTTGTGTGGAAATTACCAAGATGATTTTAAAATTATCTTAAAATTTAAATAGTCAAGAATAGCCAGGGTAATCCTGAAGAACGGAGTAGAAGAACTTCCACTACTAGATATCAAGACTGCACTAACTGAGACAGTATGAAACTGGCACAAAGAAAGACCAATGGAACAGAAAAGAGAATTCAGAAATAGACACCCTCATTTAATTGACTTATGGCCAAGGCAGCACTGCAGAAGAGTAGAGGAAGGACAGTGTGTTCAACAAAAACTGCTAGCTCAATCAGATTTCTATACTGAAAGAAAGAAACTTGACCCCTACCACACACCATACACAAAAATCAAATCCAGGTGGATTATGGATCTAAATATGAAACATTAAGCAACAAAGTTTCAAGAAGAAATCAGGAGACTATTTTCATTATTTGAGGTAGGCAAAGATTTCTTAAATAGGACACAAGAAGTACTAACCGTAAAAGTGAAGGTTAATAAACAAAAAAAGAGTAAAGATTACCAAAGTAGACTATTTTAAAACTAAGAGCTCCTACTCATCGAAAGACATCATTACAAGAAGGAAAAGCATGCCACAGAGTGGGAAAAGATATTCATTGCACACGTAACTAGCAAAAGGCTTGGGTCTAGAATATATAAAGATCTTATGTAATATATAAAGATCTACTATACATAAAAAGGTGAACAACCCAATTCAAAATTTTTAAAAAAGGACTTGAAATAGGCACTTCACAAAAAAGAACATTGAAATGATCCAAAAACATATGAAACGGTGCTCAATGTCATTGGTCATCAGAAAATTGTAAATTAAAACTATAGTGAGATATCACTACCCACCCCCAATTCAAATGACCAAAATTAAAAAGACTGACAATATCAAGTGTTTTCAAGAATAAGAAACAACAACTCTCTTACTCTGCTGGTGGGAGTGTTACATGGTGCAACCACTTTGGAAAACTGTTTGGCATTATACACTAAAGATGAACATATCCATACCCTATGGCCCAGCAATTCCATTCCTACATATATACTCAACAGAATTACAAGTATATGCATATCATAAGACATGTACAGATACATTCACATCAGTGTTACTCATGTTGTTGTTCTTGTTGTTGTTTAGTGCTATCGAGTTGATTCCAACTCATAGCGAACCTATGTACAACAGAACAAAACACTGTCTGGTCCTGCGCCATCCTCACAATGGTTGCTATGTTTGAGCCTATTGTTGCAGCCACTTTGTCAATCCATCTCATTGAGGTTCTTCCTCTTTTTCGATGACCTTCCACTTTACCAAGCATGATGTCCTTCTCCAGGGACTGATCCTTCCTGATAACATGTCCAAAGTACGTGAGACGAAGTCTCATCATTCTCCCTTCTAAGGAGCATTCTGGCTATACTTCTTCCAAGACAGATTTGTTCGTTCTTCTGCAAGTCCGTGGTATATGCAAATTCCTCACCAACACCATAATTCTAATGCATCGATTCTGCTTTGGTCTTCTTCATTCATTGTTCAGCTTCTGTATGCATATGAGGCAGTTGAAAATACCATTGCTTGGTCAGGCACACCTTAGTCTTCAAGGTGACATCTTTGCTTTTTATCACTTTAAAGAGGTCTTTTGCATCAAACACTTATGCTCATCAAAAGACTTCACCAAAAGAGTCAAAAGACACCTACAGACTGGGAAAAAATTTCTGGCTATGACAAATCCGATCAGCATCTAATCTCTAAAATCTACAAGATACTGCAAAACCTCAACAACAAAAAGACAAACAACCCAATTGAAAAATGGGCAAAGGATATGAACAGGCACTTCACCAAAGAAGACATTCAGGCAGCTAACAGACACATGAGGAAATGCTCAAGATCATTAGCCATTAGAGAAATGCAAATCAACACTACAATGAGATACTATCTCACCCCAACAAGGTTAGCATTAATCCAAAAAACACAAAATAATAAATGCTGGAGAGGTTGTAGAGAGACAGGAATACTTATACACTGTTGGTGGGAATGTAAAACGGTACAACCATTTTGGAAATCTACTTGGCACTTCTTTAAAAAGCTAGGAAAAGAAGTATCATAGGATCCAGCAATCCCACTCCTTGGAATATATCCTAGAGAAATAAGAGCCATCACATGACTAGATATATGCACACCCATGTTCATTGCAGCACTGTTCACGATAGCAAAAAGATGGAAACAACCTAGGTGTCCATCAGTGGACGAATGGATATACAAATTATGGTATATTCACGCAATGGAATACTACAAAATGATAAAGAACCACAATGAATCCATGAAACATCTTCTAACATGAAGGAATCTGGAAGGGATTATGCTGAGTGAACTTAGTCGCATAAGGACAGATATTGTATAAGACCACTATTATAACAACTCAAAAAAAGGTTTAAACATAGAAGACAGCATTCTTTGATGGTTACAAGGGTGGGGAGGGAGGGAGAGGGGTATTCACTAACTAGATAGTAGACAAGGATTATCTTAGGTGAAGGGAAATACAGCACACACTACAGGGGAAGTCAGCACAACTGGACTAAACCAAAGCTAAGAAGTTTCCTGAATACAACCAAACACTTCGAGGGACAGAGTAGCAGGGGCAGGGGTCTGGGGACTATGGTTTCGGGGGATATCTACATCAACTGGCAAAACAAAGTTTTTTAGGAAAATGTTCTGCATCCCACTTTGGTGAGTAGCGTCTGGGGTCTTAAAAGCTAGTAAGCGGCCATCTAAGATGCATCAATTGGTCCCAACCCACCTGGAGTAAAGGAGAATTAAGAACACCATAGACACAAGGAAAGTATTAGCCCAAGAGACAAAAGTGCCACATAAAACAGAGACTTCAACAGCCTGAGACCACAAGAACTAGACGGTGCCCAGCTACCACCAATGACCACCCTGACAGGGAAAACAACAGAGAGTCCCTGAAGGAGCAGGAGAAAGATGGGGTGCAGAACTCAAATTCTAGTAAAAAGACCAGACTTAATGGTTTGATTGAGACTGGAGGGACCCCAGAAGACATGGCACCCGGAATCTCAGTTAGCCCAAAACTAAAACTATTCCTGAGGCCAACTCTTCAGACAAAGATTAGACTGGACTATGGGACATAAAATGATACTCATGAAGAGTGTGCTTCTTAGCTCAAGCAGATACATGAGACTAAATGGGCAGCTCCCGTCCAGAGGCGAGATGAGAAGGCAGAGTGGGTCAGGAGCTGGTTGAATGGACACAAGAAATCTGGAGTGGAAAGGAAGAGTGTGCTATCACAGTATAGGGAGAACAACTAGGGTCACAAAACAATGTATGTATAAATTTTTGTATGAGAGACTAACTTGAATTGTAAACTTTCACTTAAAGCACAACAATAAATAAATACATAAATAAATATATAAAAAGGGGTCTTTTGCAGCAGATTTGTATGATGCAATACGTCATTTGATTTCCTGATTGCTGCTTCCATGGGCATTGATTATGGATCCAAGTGAAATGAAATCCTTGAGAACATCAATATTTTCTGTTTATCATGATGGTGCTTATCGGTCCAGTTGTGGGGATTTCTGTTTTCTTTACGTCGAGGTGTAATCTACACTGAAGGCTGTAGTCTTTGATCTTCACCAGTAAGTGTTTCAAGTCCTCTTCACTTTCAGCAAGCAAGGTTGTGTCATCTGCATATTGAAGGTTGTTAATGAGTCTTCTGACAATCCTGATGCCGCATTCTTATTATAGTTCAGCTTCACTGATTATTTGCTCAGCATACAGACTGAAAAAGTATGGTGAAAGGACACAACCCTGATGCACACCTTTCCTGATTTTAAAAAATGCAGTATTCCCTTTTTGAACGACTACCTCTTGGTCTAGGTACAGGTTCCACATAAGCACGATTAAGTGTTCTGGAATTCTCATTCTTCGCAATGTTATCCATAATTTGTTATGATCCACACAATTGAATGCCTTTGTGTAGTCAATAAAACACAAGTAAACACCTTTCTGGTATTTTCTGCTTTCAGTCAAGATATATCGGACATCAGCAATGATATCCTTCATTCCACAGCCTCTTCTGCATCTGACTTGAATTTTTGGCAGTTCCCTGTTAATGAACTGCTGCAGCCGTTTTTGAATTATCTTCAGTAAAATTTTACTTGCATGTGATATTAATGACATTGTTCAATACTTTCCACATTCCTTTGGATCACAAAGGGCACAAATATGGATCTCTTCTAGTAGGTTGGTCAGGCAGCTGTCTTCCAAATTTCTTGGCAAAGACGAGTGAGCGCTTCCAGCGCTGCATCCGTTTGTTGAAACATCTCAGTTGGTATTCCGTCAATTCCTGAAGCCTTGTTCTTCATCAGTGCTTTCAGTGCAGCTTGGATTTCTTCCTTCAGTACCATTGGTTCTTTATCATATGCTACCTCCTGAAATGGTCCAACATCAACCAGTTCTTTTTAGTACAGTGACTCTGTGTATTCCTTCCATCTTCTTTGGATGCTGCCTGTGTCATTTAATTTTTTGTCCAAAGACTCCTTCAATATTGCAACTCGAGGCTTGAATTTTTTTTTTCTCATAATGTTGCTCATGTATGGTCAAAAACTAGAAACCTCAATGTTCACATGCAGTGGAAAGGATAAATAAATTGTAATACTATACATCAATGAAAATGAACAAACCATGGCTACACAACAAGAACACATTTCAGAAACATAACATTAAGTGAAAGAAGTCAGACACAAGAGAGTACATACTGTATGATCCTAGCGATATAAAGTTCAAATGCAGGCAAAACTAATCTGGGTGCAAAACTAATCAGGCTTGTGGTTACCTCTGAGAAGGGGGCATAAGAGGGTTTGTTTGGGTTTTCTTTTAGGGGGGAGGAATGACAGTAATATTCTATTTTTTGACCTAAATTTTGGTTTCACAGTTATGTTCACATTGTGATGCTTCTTCATAACACCTATGATTTGTATACCTTTCTGTATACAAGAGGAGTCTCTGGGTGATGCAGTTAACACACCTGACTGCTAACCAGAAGGTTGGAGGTTCAAGTGCACCCAGAGGCACTTCAGAGAAAGGCCTGGTGATCTACTTCTGGAAAATCAGCCATTGAAAACCCTATAGAACACAGTTCCATTCTGACACCCATGGGGTTGCCATGAGTCAGAATCAACTCAATGGCAACTGGGTAACGAGTTCTGTACATAAGATTTACTTCAGTAAAAAAGTATAATCAAAAAGCAATGGAATAACAGGAATGAAATTCAATAAAGTGATTATCTCCATTAAGAGGCAGGGAGACAAGACAGGGCAGAAGCGCATCAATAAATGTGTTTTCTTGTTAGTGTTCAAATTCATGGTGTGGTGGTGTGCTTGTAGTGCTCATTATTTTCTGAGAGCTAGTTAGCAAGGGTGAGAGAGAAAAAAAAAACCACAGTGTGACATGAATCAAGAATTGTGATTAATCCAATTCTATGCACTTAAAATTAAAACCATAAATACATAAAAGGATCACAATCTAGAAGAGACCATTGAAATCAGAATAACAACACCCACCTCATAGGGTCATGAGACAAGTAAGTGGCATAGTGCTCTCTCAAAGCTAGAATGAGGTAAATATTATTTCCTTGTTTTTCTGGGATTTTTTTTTTTTTCCCAGCATCTGGAACAAGGCAAGTCTCCAATAAATAATTATCAAGTGAAGAGCTTGGATGAATGAACAAATAGGGGAAGCAAGACATGCACGTCTCTCAGTGCTCAAGTCTCAGCCCTCCATTCCCCAGCAATCTCTCCCTAGGCCTACGTTTCTTTTTAGCTGGCACTGGTCTAATTAGTGCAGCCTCTATTAAAACCCCTTCGGCACCCTCTCTCAGGCATCACACACCGGCCCAGGAAGCCCTGGATGTTGGGCCAAATGAGTTAATAATTTCCTTTGGCGTTTCTAAAATGTTAGTCCATTTTTTCACAGCCTGAAAGAGCCAGAGTCTGAGCCATTTAACAGTCCAGTTCTGGGCTGGATCTGTCACCACGACAGTAAAAAATAAAAATTAAAAAAAAAAAAAAAAGTTAAAGTGCATCGTGTGTTTATAATAAATAGTTTGCACAAAATTATTCATTCACATATGGGCAGAGCAATGCCTTTAATGTGCACATTGTGGAGAGCCCAGAATTGAGGTTGTTACTGGGCAGAATGTGGAAGTCGTTTTCTCCTATTAAATAAGGGAAACAAGGTTCTCATTTTAAAATTAATTCAATGAAAACTATTAAGCAGTTGGCTGTGAATGCCTCAGTATATTTTTCAAAACTGATACTAATAAGGACCCCCACTACCAGCCCTCCCTCCTAAACAAAAACAGAAAATTAACCACATAATTTCCGAAAACATTTTTCCAGTGTTGCTTTTCTGAAACATGTAACCAGGAGGACTGTGCAGATGCAGAAAAATCGAGACCCAAGTCCCTGGGACAGTGTCTTTGGGTGGGCTTGGGTGGCTGGCTGGCTCTTGGGTGCCAGGCAGCTGGTGACTGGAGTGCTGTCCTCCCTTTGTTCAACAGCCAGTTGACAAACGAACACACCAGGCCCTGGGCTCCACCTGGGGATCAGAGGCGGGAGGGACTCGGGTGAATGAGACAAATCCAAGCCCCCAAGGCCTCCCCAGAGACATGCGCTCAGCAAACACTGATACTGTCCCCACTGTGCAGACACTGGTGGCGGGGAAAGACTGCAGGATTCAAAGTTAGACTAACCCAGATTTTGGATTTAAATCTCAGATATGCCACTTCCTAGCTCTATGGTCTCCATGTCTTCATCTGTAAAACGGGGCTGTTCTGTGAATTTCAATGTGTTCCTGTACACAGAGAACCTAGCAATCACCTGGCACACAGCAGGTCGCACACAAGTGTTGGGCCCCTTTCTCCCCTTCTGTGCCAGCCCTATGCTGGGGAGAGAGGTGAGAGGCCCCTGTGCTCAGTGGAAAACCAGGTTATGAGAGCAGGAGATGCAGCACGTTGTGGGTGCTCCTACAGCAGTGTTCTGGGCTGCTGGCCACTCAGACCAGTACTGACCAGGAAAGGGGCGGCAAGAACAGCTGAGGAGGCCAGGCAGGGATGACATGGCCCAAGGCTCTTGGTTAATATGTCTGTGTCACCCAGTCCCCATGACTGTGAGCATCCTGAGGGCAAGGATAGTGTCTAATTCACTCTGAGTCCTCAGCACTCTGTCCAAGCTAGGAACAGACCCAAACTCAGTAATGTTAGTTGCTAAACAAATGAATCCTCAGCAACACCTTCCATATGCTTCCTATAATCCAGGAGGCAGGCCATCCTGGGTGGAATCCTTGACCCTGTGCAATACAGCCTCCTGGCCACCCCTCTCAAAACCAAAGTGCATGGTGACACAAAGGGACCTGGACTCTGGGGACAGTCCTAGGATAACACAAGGACCCTCTAAGGCCACCAAAAAAGGAGGAGGGGGCATGACAACCTTGGCCCTACCACCTCCTGGCCTAGAGCAAGTCATTTCACATGGATGAGCTTCTACTTCCTCACCTGAGATGGGAAGACAAAAGAACAACTCCTGCCTCCCAGGCTGTCAAGAAGAGAATGAGAAGTTCTGGACACATGGGAGGCTCACCATTCCTTTCTGTTTGATGTCTCCATTTATCTCTCAACAAATTCTGATTGAGCACCTACTATAAGCAAGGCCCTGTGGGCCCAAAGGGATGAGCTTAGGATGGAGGTAAGACTGGAAGGTAAGCATTGGAGTGCTAAGCATCACCAAGGCTGGAAGATGCAGAGGGGAAAGAAACAGGCCATGGACACAGTGCCTTGCTTGAACGGGAGCTTAATAAATGTTAGACTGATGGACGGACAGATGGACATATGAATGTGAATAAACAAATGAATAAAGAAGTGAGCAAGACTCAAACCTCCAGTTTTCAGTTCCTTCCTCTTCCATGGAGACAGTTTGCTGTGCCCTGTCCCCAAACACATCCACACCCACACTCACACACATGCACACTTTTCCCACGACCCCCAACAGCAGTGGCCCCAATTCATACAACCAGCTCCCGTGCAATCAAGGCTGCTGCAAACCCAGTCCCTACTCTCGTGAGGCTCCTGCTTTTGGTGGGTATGAAGGGCAGGTAAACCAGCATGTGCAACTCTGTTGCAGAGGCAAAGATGCCAGCCAGCAGTATAATTCCAAACTCACAAGCCACTGGACCTAGATCAGTCCTTACTAAGCAGCACGGCGCAGCAAGGAGGAGCAGCTCAGTTCAGCCTAAACAACACCTGCTCCAAGTCCCACAGCAAGTTACTCTTTGACCCTAGGCTGGTGTCAAGTGAAGGTCAGGAAGGTCTGCAAACTTCATTTCTCACCTGTATAATAGTAACAGTACTCTCTCCCTTCCTGTCCCATGAGGTTGTACACGAGTCAAATCAAACGTTTATCAAGGCTGTGCACAGGTGTGGAGGGGGATCAGCTCCGATGACAGCTGAGGTGCCACAGAGCACCATCTCCTCACTTCTTTAGCTTCACTCCTTCTGGCTGCTAGAAATTGGTGCCCATTCCAGGCAGGGAAAGCTTTCTGCAGGAGGAGGATATAAGCCGGGCCTCAGAGGATGGGTAGGATGCAACAGAGAAAGAGTTAGAGAGGGCATAGTGAAGCCCCAGATGGAATCAGTAGGAAGGCGAACTCAGGGGAGAAAGCTATGCATGGTCACTGGGAAGCTTTGTAATCCAGACAGGGGATGGTTAAGCCTGGGGAGGCAGAGAGCTTGGTGTGTGTGGGATGCCAGGGCCCCTCTCAGGCCCCAAGGTGAGGAGAGTCAGCCTCCACTGCCCCTCCCTCAATGCCAAGTGCCTGAGCAAGCAAGCATTGTCTAACCCTGCTAGGACTGCAATACTGGTGTCATGGATTGAATTGTGTCCCCCAAAAATATCTGTCATCTTGGCTGGGTCATGATTCCCAGTACTGTATAATTGTGTACCATTCTGTAATCTGATGTGATTTCCTTATGTGTTGTAAATTCAATCACTATGATCTAATAAGATGGATTAGCAGCAGTTATACTGATGAGGTATACAAGATTGGGTAGTGTCTTAAGCCAATCTCTTCTGAGATATAAAAGAGGGAAGCGAGCAGAAACACATGGGAACCTCATGCCACCAAGAAAGCAGTACTGGGAGCAGAGCGTGTCCTTTGGACCTGAGGTTCCTGCGCTGAGACGCTCCCAGACCAGGGGAAGATTGATGACACAGATCTTCCTCCAGAGCCAACAGAGAAAGTGTTCCCTTGGAGCTGACGCCCTGAATTTGGACTTGTAGCCTGCTGGACTGTGAGAGAATAAACTTCTCTTTGAAAGCCATCCATTTGCGGTATTTCTGTTATAGCAGCACTAGATGACTAAGACAACTGGCTAACCCCAGCCCAGTGGCCCAGCTCCATGGACTGTCCCCTGCCCCCTCACCACATTGAGGCCTCTGCCCATGGAGGACTGCAAACCTCCAGCCTGGAGAGAGAAGTGGGCAAACCATAGACTAGGCCAGTCCAGGGTCCTAGGATAGATGACCAACGGCCAGGAACATCATCTGGTTTTAATTTCCTTTGCTAGCCCCAGTTCTCCCCCAACCCCCACTCTGGGAACAGTGCCTGTAAACAAGCATGCAGTATGGCCCAAAGACCCCTGCTCAAGTCTCTTCTCCATTCTGTCTCTATTTGTCTTTCTTTCTGGAATTCTCTCTGATCCATCTTTCAGTCCTTCTCCCGGTCTCTGAATTTCTTGGTTGCACTCTGTTTTTCTCAGTAAGCAGGTAACTTCCTCTGTCTCTCCTGGTGTCTCTATCTCTCTTTCTGGCCTCTAACTCCTCTTCTTTCTTCTCTCCTTCCCCTCACCACCCCCATCTGTCTTCCCAATTCCCGTGTGAAAGCCTCGCTTCCCGCTGGCACAGATGTGCCTGCAGATGTTTTATCCAGGGTGCGGTGCGATGGATTGCTTTTATATGTCCTTTCTCACCATGCTCTTGTAACTCCCACCAAATGACTATGCAAATAAGGTGCTTATGACCCACCGTGAAGAGTGAACAGCTTGCTTATAATGCAAATAAGGTGCATGGCACCCTTGTGAGGGTGGGACTGTGCAAATAAGGTATATGGAACCCTAACAAAAGGATTGGTCAGTTTTGCCATTCCATTAGGCTTCAAATGAGCCATACCAGAGGCAGAAAGGGAGGACCTCACTACCAAAAAGAAGAGATGGGAGTGGAGCACATCCTTTGGGCCTGGAATCCCAGTACTGAGAACTTCCCAGACCCAGGAGACAAAGAGTTGTTAACACCGGAGATGGTACAAGATGGTGAGAAGTGGTGGCAAGCATGGCAGAGAACCAGGATACCGGCAAAGATGGCGCAGTGAGCTTCCTGGACCACTGAGCAAGAAAGCTGAGCACCTTTGGGCAGGAGGCTTGTTGGCAGAGTGGGGTACCTCCAAACACTTGTCAGGGGAGCTAGGCTTGCCAATCCATGGAGCGAGAGAGCTGAGTTTATCTTCAGGCTGAGGCTTAGTGGTGGAGTAGGATACTTCTGGGCACTTACTGGTGGAGCTAAAGAGCTTTGTAACACTTGCCCGAGCAGGGCAGAGGCCAAGCCAGCCCAAGAGGCCCAAGGGACCAAGGTGCCAGGGGCCAGGGGCCAGGGAGAAGCCTGCCTGTGGGCACAGCCAAGAAGCTGTCCTGACCGAAGAACTGTATCTTGAGTCACTCTTGATCCTGAACTGTAACCTGTACTTCTCTAATAAACCCCATAATCATGAGTATTGTCTGAGTTTTGTGTGGCCACTGCAATGAATTCTTGAACCTAGCAGAGTAGTAGAGAGTGCCATGGGAGGGACAGTTGGTGTCAGAATTGGTTAAAAGATTGGAGAGAGGAGGTATATCTGACTTCTGCTTCACAGGAAGCAGTCTTGGGCTGTTGATGCTGGTAATGATTCTCTCTCCTTCCACTTGTGAAGTTAGACAAGGGAGTCTGATGCTGCCATCATGCCGTTTTTACACAGGGAGACACTGTTTGTAACCAGTGAGCAAGGATCAGGGTGAGACAGACATCCTTGTTGAAAGGGGGCATGACCTAAAAGCCCAGCTGTAACTCAGGTCACAGGCAAGGGAAGACTGGAATTCTTGCCATGCCCCGTGCTACCACTGTGTCACCCCCTCCCCATTCCTGTCTCTGCCTTGGCCTCAGCCCTCCTGGCCACCACCAGTGGGCAAGAAGGAAGGAGAGTGCCAAGGAAGAAGTCTCTACCTCCACCAGACCCTAATGAACAGGGTGCCATGGGGTCACTGGGTTCAGTTTTCACCAAGCGGTTCCCAATCAAAGTACTGCCACTTCTGCCACAGGGTTGAAGCAGGGATGTACCAGTCCTACCTGGCTTAGGGCTGAGACCAAGGGCATGCAAGGCACCTCGACGCAACAATGACGCTGATCACCTCCACATCTGGCTGGCACTTTTCAATTTCCAAGGTCCTCACACATCCATCCATTCATTAATTCAACAAGTGATTACTATGTGCCAGGCATTGTTCTGGTATCCAGAATACAGCAGTGACTAAGACAGACCAAAATCCCTGCCCACATGGAGCTGATATTCTAACGGAGGAGACACATGGCAAACAACATATATAATTAAAATATGGAAGATGTTAAGGATGGAGTTGCCATTTGCTCTGAAAGGAGCAGGTCTGGAGGGCAAGAATACCCACATTTAATATGAACACATTAAATCTGGGGTGCCAACTGAGCACCCACATGGAGATACAGGGAAGACAGTGAGATATGCAAGTCTGATGCTCCAGGGAGAGTCCCGTCTGGACATAAAAATGTGGGAACCCGTTGCCGTCGAGTCGATTCCAACTCATAGCAACACTACAGGACAGAGTAGAACTGCCCCATAGGTTTTCCAATGAGCAGCCGGTGGATTCGAACTGCTGACCTTTTGGTTAGCAGCTGAGCTATGTGGGAGTCATCAACAAATGGATGATATTCAAAGCCGCAAGCTCGGATATGATCACCAAGAGAGTAAGAAAGGTCAGTGCAATACCCAGCAAAGGGCATTGAGAAGAAGCAGAAGGTGGGGAAATCAGGCGAGTGTGGTGTCCCGGAAACCAAGCGATGAAGGTGCGTCAGTGAGGAGGGGCGTGAGCGCTGGGCCAAACCCTACCGCTGGGTCAGAGCCTGAGAAATGACCGCTGATTTAGCATTGAGGTCACTGGTGACCTTTACAAGGGCAGCTTCAGGGCAGCAGTGAACGTGAAGGGTTCAGAAGACAATGGGAAGAGAGAAAATGGGGACCAAAAGTACAGCTACCTCTTTCAAGGAGTCTTGCTCTAAAGGGAAGGAAAGAAATGGAGGCAATATCTGAAGAGGGAAGTGGGTCCAGAGAGGTTCATTTTGTTTTGTTTTTTAATATGGTAGAAATAACAGCTTGCTTAAGTGGGAATGGGAATGACTCAGCAGAAAAGGAAAAGCTGAGATGCAGGACCAGGGCAGTTGGAGCCTAGTCCTTGAGTAGCTGAGGGGTGTCTAGTGCACGAATCTGATCTGACACTCACACACCCCAGAGGCTGGCAGGGCAGAGGGCTCTGTCCTCATTTTTCAGATGAGGAAACTGAGGCTGAGACCTGCTAACCTGCGCCTCCAGATCAGTCACCCAAGCATTTCCTTCCTCACCTGTCACCCCTGCTCAAAAACCTTCTGTGCACCCCACCCCCACCCCGAGGGGGCGGATGTCTGCATCTTAACCAGCTCCTTAAATGTTCTTTATGCACTAAAGTGACAACCTCTGCTCTAGACCCAGTCTCCAGAATTTTTAAATCTGATATCCCTATCAGGAGAAAATGTATTCATTATATATTACACACATATGCTACTAATACATACCTACATATATATATATATATATACACACACACATATGGAGCCCTGGTTGCACAGTGGTTAAGAACTCAGCTGCTAACCAGAAGGTCGGCAGTTTGAATCCATCAGCTGCTCCTTGGAAAGCCTATGTGGCAGTTCTACTCTGTCCTAAAAGGTCACTATAAGCCGGAATTGACTCAACTGCACCAGGTTTATATATACATACACATATATGTATTCATACACACACATCATATACATATACTACTAATATATATTATCAAACACACTCGACCACTCGTTCCGTATGAGGCCTTGGTCAAGTTGCCCAAGTAGCTTCTCTGTGCCTCAGCTTCCTCATCCGTAAAACAGAGGAAAATAAGAGCACCTACCTCAAATGGTCATTGTGAAGATCAAATGAGTTAAAACATGTACACTGTTCAGAACAGTGCTTGACACATAGTATCATCGTTATTACACCAAAAATGAGATATCTCATAAACATAAATCACATTCTAATATTTCCCCTCTACCTCATAGGTGGTCTTGGCACCCTGCTTTAGCAATCACTAGTCCAGACTGTGAAGTTTTCAAGGACAAGGACCACATCTTTCTAATTCATCCTTTTATTTCCAGCGTCTAGCAGAAAGTCTGGTACATAGCAGATAGGTGATAAATTTTTGTTTAAATAACCCATTGCCATGGAGTTGATTCCAACCCATGGCAACCCCATGCGTTAGACAAGAGCTGCTCCACAGAGTTTTCTTGGCTGTAACCTTCATGGAAGTAGATCGCCAGGCCTTTCTTCCACACTGCACGCGGTTCCAACCACCAATCTTTAGGCTGTTGTTGTTGTTGTTGTTAGGTGCCCTTGAGTTGGTTCCAACTCACAGGGACCCTATAGGACAGAGTAGAACTGCCCCATAGGGTTTCCAAGGAGTGGCTGGCGGATTTCAACTGCCAATCTTTTAGTTAGCAGCCGAGCTCTTAACCACTGCACCACCAGGACTCCATCTTTAGGCTAGTAACCTATAACCCACTGCCGTCAAGTAGATTCTGACTCATAGTGACCCTATAGGACAGAGTGGAACTGCCCTGTAGGGTTTCCAATGAGCAGCTGGTGGATTTGAACTGCTGAACTTTTGGTTAGCAGCCAAGCTCTTAACCACTGTGCCATCAGGGCTCCTTAGGCTTACTAACCAAGCACATACCATCTGTACCACCCAGGGACCTTCTGCTTAAATAGAGAGCCACCATTTGTTGAGGTCCATTAGTTAATCCTTGCAACAACCACTGGGGTAGGGATTAATATTCCATTTACAGTGAGAGAAACTGAGGCTCTAAGGAGTAAATCGATTGTCTAAGGTCATAGAGCAAGTGACAGCAGAGCTGGGACCCAAACCCCAGTCACTGGATGTCCCATTGCTAGTGGCCTCTCCCCATCACCAGGGGTTCAGCCCAGAATATAATGCTGGGATCTGACCACTCAGGGGGTTGGGGCTGGTTCTTAAGCAGATTGTCCCCCCACCCCCAGCAAAGGAGGAACAAAGGAATAACTAGGCAAATACATACACCTCATAATTAGCAGATGCACAAAGGGAAACTAAACCTGGGCTTAGGCAGGAAAGGCAGGAGGGAAAGAGCCCCTATCCTGGTGCACACACCCACTCCACTCTGTCCCCCCAGAGGTGAGCCTATACTAAGCCAGAGAAGCATCACTGCCACTTAGGTTCTGCACCGTTTCTTCACCTCATGCCTCCCTCCCGGCCAAGCTGCAGATCGGCCGGTGAAGCTGCATTAACGGTTTTCTGAAATGTCACCAAGAACAAAGCTCCCCTTTCTGCCAACCCCTAGTATTTACAAGCAAGCACAAATCTGTGAGAAAATTCAATTGAACACAGATGGCAGGAAATTCCTCTAAAATGACAGTGGCCAAATTCAAACCACAAGACATGAAAATAACCCAACATACTAGACATGAAGAACATATCTTATAGACTTCTCCTCGTGCGATTTGCAATCTGTGATTGATTACCAGGAAGACAGACTGCAGATTTATTGGACTTCTGTAGAACACGGATTCCATTTGCAACAATTAAACCTTCCGTGGTTGAGAAAGGGGTTGGAGAGGGCTGGAGGGAGATCGTGAAGTTAAGGAACGTGGTGTGAGCCTGGTAAAGGCTGGTGTAGCACTCGTGGACCTGGGCAGCTGTCTGCCTCATGTACAGGCTGGCAGTGGGAGGGTCAGGTGTACTGGTGCATCTGAAACCAGGGCACATGCCATTGGGATGGAGGTCCAGCTATGTGACCACAGGTTAGGAGGCAGAGGCGTGCTGACAGGCTTCTGAAGGGACAGGTATATACCAATCTGCTGGCCCTCTGGGCATACAGAACGAGATTAGAGATTTGGGTGAACGCTAATATGGCAGAGGTCCAGGAGGTGCTAATGGAAAAGAGGACAACAGGATCAATGTGCTGAGGGACAAAGGTGTTGCCACTCCCCATGCCTCTGACAAGGCAGACATCACCAATAGATCACACATAGATCTCTTTCCTGCTAAGCTCAGAACATTCCCTACACAATTCTACAGATAGCAAGTGATCAAACCTGGGAGAATAGATCTGTGTGCCATCCCTGGGCAAATGGTGGGTGTCAGTGGCTGGAGCACTGGAGGTATGCTCATGCATACATTCAACTCTTAATGATCTAGATGTATGCAAAGAACCTAGAGGCTCAGGTCTGTGTAATGGGTCGACAGCTGAAGGGTGTGGTAATAGGTCATAGATTCAAATCTGTGCTACTGAGCTAAGTTTCTTTACCAAGTGGCTGACACCAAGCACCTGTAAGATTCTGCCTCCCAGTCCTGGGAGTGGCTCAGTTCTCTCTGAGGTTAGATGGGGGTGTGACAGATTAAAGACGGCCACAAATTCTTTGACACTCTTCCCCTTAAGAGGTGGGTCTGTGTCCCTTCCCCTTGAATCTGGGCTGGCCTGTGACTGCTTTGACAAACGGAGTCTGCTGTGGTGATGCTGTGCCTATTTCTCAGCCTGCCTTTATCAGGACTAGCACCTTCCTCCCTGGTCTCTTGAAGCCCTGACCTGCCACATAAGATGTGTGAAGATGCCCTATGGAGATTATATGGAGAGGGAGAAGGGCCCAGCTGGTCTAGCCTTCCAGCCACCCACCCAGGTGCCACCACATATTGTCTGTCCTGAACCCTCCAACTAGATAGGTTGCCAGCTGAATACCACCAGTGGCCCCAGTAGATGTCACATGGAGCAGGAGAATCACCCAGGAGAATCCTGCCCCAAATTCCTGACTCACAAGATTATAAGACATAGTGAAACATTTAGTGACTTAAGCCACTAAGTTTTGGGGTAGCTTGTTACATAGGTTATCCACCCTTGCCCTCTCCATTCTATCCTCACTATTCCCTCCCTTTGACCTTCATGACCCTGGCTTGGAGGACCACCTGGCCTGGGCTCCCAGCCTGCAACTGGTCACCTTCTAGTCACATTCCCTCTAGCCTCCAGTGACCTTCCTAAACTGAGGTTCTGATCATATCTAACCTCCTCTTCACTGGCACTCAAAGCCCTTCAGGGTCCTAGCCATCTCTCCAGCCACCTTCCCACCACTCACCTCCCCACCCCAATGTTCCAGTCACATCAAACTGCTCAGATGGAACATGCTCTTGAAAGGTCCCCATGCTCTTGTACTTACTGTTCCCTCTGCCTAACGTCCTGCTCCCTGATGTCTGCTTGGTAAACTCCTATTCATCCTTCAGTGCCCGGTTCACATCTAGGGGCATTTGCTGGTTCTCTCCTCTGGGCTCTTTTAGCCCTCACCATCCTGTATTGTCATGGTACACTTGAGCTTTTTTGACTAGGCTGGGAGTGGCTTGAGAAGGGGGCAGAAGCTCTTTGTTTTTGTCTGTCCAATGCTAACATCGTACCTAGCACAGTCTAGTAGAGTTTTACTGAATGAATAACAAATGGAAAATATGAAAAGTTGAATCCCAATAAAGCATTCCAACAGGTGACCCAACAGTCATTACAGGCTCTAGGTCAGAGAAGGGAGAGGCCACTGTGGGCCAGGTAGTCAGGGAGGACTTCCCAGGGGAGTAAGACCATGATAGTGTCACAGTCTCCTCCTCCAGGACCTCCCCTGGAGGGTCCTCTGGGCCGAGGCTCCCCTCGCACTCCCACTGTGGTTGTCCTCACCTCACTGAATCATGAACACGTTTCACACACCCTGTGTCACCAGCTACTCACTGCTGGGTCCACAGTGCCCAGCAAGGCTGACCTCTACCATAGCACCATAGTTGGGTTACCTATCTCTCCTCCTTCTGAGAGACAGGGCCCAGCACAGGGCACTCACAGTAGGCATGAAGAGGCTGGTTACTGAAATGAATAGGTGAGAAGGTTAGGGAGGCACGTGGGCAAGAAGGTCTGCGGAGGTCCAAAGAATGCACCAAGAAGCGATGGGGCACTTACTCAGCACCTCTGTCCTGGATGCGCAGACCTACATCTTCCCATCTGTGAAGGAGGCTCAGGCGGGGTGAATGCAATAAGCACCTGGCACAGAGTAGGTGCTGGGTCAGTGTCCGTCCCCTTCTCCCTCCCCTCTCCAGTAAACACGAGTCTGGGCATCACGGGGTGCTGGGGGACGACCCCAGGCCCTGAAGGCCTCTTGGTGCTCTGATCCTAGAGATGGCGCCTGGAAGGTGGGAAGGTTCAGGAAAGGGAAGAAAACATTCCCAAAGCACCAACCAAGGGCCAGGCCCAGGCTTGGCCGTCACACTTGAGGAGGGTAATGGGGGACTAGGGGGCAGAGAAACTCTTCAGTTCTTAGACATTTTGGCTCCACGTGGAGGAGAGCTGTCCAGCACTGGGGTGGGCTGATGAGGGAGTGAGCTGCCCATCACAAGCCATTCAGCGCTGGGTAACCTCTCAGAATAGTGATGTCAGGGCTAGAAGGTCTTTCAGTCTTCCTCATTGTACACATGGGGAGACTGAGGCCCAGAGAAGCTAGAGGACTTGCTCAAGGCCGCATGGTGATTTAGTGAGAAAGCAAGACTTCATCCAACTCTCCCTACTCTCAGTAAGGGTACCATTCCACACAGGCCCTTCTTAGCTGGCCCAGAGCAGCTGGCATTTATGAGGCACCGGACCCACAGGCAGACTCCATCCCAGACCCCCCACCCCACCCTCTGCTGCTGAATCCTAACGCCAGGGCTCTGCAGACTGAGGACGTAAGAGCCCAGGCCCATGACTCAACAGTTATAGCACCCTGGGAAAGTGGTTCAGCTACTTTGAGCCTCAGTTTTCTCATCTGTAAAATGGAAATAATAATTGGTACCACCTCAAAGGTTTTTGTGTAGATTAATAAGATAAAAAGCACTAAGAACACACTCAATATGTAGTAAGGGCTCAATAAATGTCAGTTGCTGACTTATTTTTAACTGTTTGTGGCACCTGGAACAGAAAGGACCCAGCTCTGCTCCCTCTGGCTGGATGACCTTGAGCAAGCCTCTTTCCTTCTCTGAGCCCCTTTGTCTCAAGCAACTTGACCAAGTGATCACAAAGGTCCTGGCCAGCTCAAAAGTTCTTCACACCTATTTTAGGCTTTCTCAAGTTTGGGAGCCATCTCATTAGCACACGAGAGGCCTTGTCTCTTGTCCAAACACCTCAAGTGGGGGAACATCCAAAAGGTATTAGGGCCTCACTTACAAGAGGCCAGGGATCAACAGCCTCATTTCTATCTTCCAGACTTCTGGCAAGGTCTTTCTTGGCTCACTTCACACCTCCCCTCTTCATCTCCCCATTCCTCCTCCCTTTCCAGCAAAGAAGCGGCTGCTTTCAAGTGGATGGAGGAATAAAGGAGAGCTTATATTCATTCGGCATCTACTATGTGCCAGGCACCAGATCCTTCACCTAGGTGATCTCACCTAATTGTCACAGTAATTCAGAGATGGGGATAGCATATTGATACCCAAGGAAGCCGGCTCAGACAGAGGAAGTGCCTTACCCTGGTCACACTGGTAAGTGGCAGAAACGGAACTCCAGCCCAAGGTCCACACTCCACTCTCGGATGCCTCTGCAGGGACCCTAGGCCGAGGAAGGGTGAAGAAGGAAGAGAACTTGGGCGACCGTCCTGGCTAAACTTGACTGCTGCTCCTCACCCCACCCCAGGAGAGAGTCTGGTCTAGACTGGATCGGGGCGGGGAGAGGGGAAAAGACAGGTCCAGGGGCTACATGCAGACTCGCACCCTGAGCCACAGTATAGCCTGGACATTCCTCCCTCTCATCTGGCTGGACAGGGGAGGCAGGGGCTCTCTGTAGTGCTCAGGTTTATGGGAATGTCTCCCCCAGGGTTCAGCGGGGAGGAGAGACTACCAAGAGAGGAGCAGATCACTGCAAATCAAAGCACAGTCTACCAGCCCCGCCTGCTCGCCCAGCTGGCCAGGATGGCCCACAGTCGGCAGTCACAGCAGGATTCACTGGGGAGGCAGCCATGCACAGTGGAATGTGTGCTCACAGACCTGTTTGAATCGTGGCGCCACCACCTGTCCACTGAGTGGCCCTGGACAATGCCCACCCCAGAAGGTGGTAAGATTGATCAAAGAGATGTATATGTACATGCATGCATGTATATTTCAGCACTGCCTGGCTCACAGGACACAGTCAGGAGAAGGTGCAAAGTGAGAGATGCTAACACTTCTTGGGAATGAGGGACACAGGCTGAGGTCCCTCCCTGAAAGGAAGAAAGGTAAGCAAATGGTTGGTGACAGAGAGATGCCTGAGGGAGTCCAGAAAAGGCCCCTCACCTAGTCAAGACATCCATGGAAGGCTCCCTGGAGGAGGAGGCATTTGAGTTGGACAGGAGGATAGCTGGTGGGGAGACTAAGGTGGGTAACACATTCAGGGCAAAGCAGCAAAAGGAGGGGTTGAAGAGGTAGGCCAGGGCCATCATGGATGGCTTGTTTGCCCAGCTATGCATTTGGCTTTGTTCTGGAACAAAATCCTCAAAAAAGCGAGCAGGGGGGCTAATTTGTTTTCATCAAAAACAACCCCCAAGCACTGAAAACAATCCCCCAAATACCTGGTCTTGAAGGTTCCCCTAACTGGAAGAACCTTAAAGGGGAGAGGCTGGAGAGGACAGGATCAAGTTTCTGGGCTACTGAGGGACCTTAAAGACCTAATTCCAGGAGGCCCAGGAAAGGCACTGACTTGCCAGGGTCAAGAGCATGGTCACATCACAAGTAGAACCCAGACAACCAGACACCGAGTTCAAGGCTCCTTCTCCTTATCACTGTCCATGTGGTCTCCATTCTGCTCCCTCCCCGGGGCAGCCCCAGGGGCATGCCCTCACTGGGGATGAAGGGAGTAAGATAGCAGGGACAACAGAACAGACCCAACACTAAGGACCAGAAACTAAACTGGGTGGAGAGATTTGGGCACCATCTGGTCATTTGGGGACCCAGTGAATGATCATCCAGCCCAAGAGTACACATCAGGGAGGACAAACTTCCCACCCTGATGTCTTGGTGAAGCTGTGAACTTCCAGACCACAGAGCTAGGCCCAGTGTGGGGAGGGATGAAGAGCCACGGGGAGAGGCACACCTCTGCTCAACTCAGGTAGTGAGCTTCCTGTCTCTGGAAGTATGAAAGCAAGTGGTTGAGCTGCTGCTACAGAAGGGAGGCCTGCTCTGTATGGAAGGCTTAACTGGAAATGAGGACCCCATAAGCTACCCTATTCTATCAATTAAATCCCGGCCTCAGGAGCTAGGAGACCTCAGACAAGTCACTGGAGTTCTCAGGGCCTCAGATTTTCATTTGTCAAATGGACATCCATTCCTGGTTGATGTACCCTATGCGGAGCCATCGTGAGGGCCAAATGAGAGCATGGACGTGAGAGCACTCTGCAAAGTACAAAGTACTATAAAAATGCGCCGCATTATTATTATCATCTGAAACAGACTTTCAGATGAGTGGGCCCCACAGGACCCAAGAGAAATGCATCCTTTGCCTTCTATTGGAACCATGTGTTCCCAATGAGGTAATGGATGAGAAAGCACTTTGTAAAATGTAAATCCCAGCACAAATTGTAGTTGTTATCATTACCATTATCATGAGGATGATGATGGTGATGATGATGATTGCTACTCTCCCATCTCCTGCCCTGGGGACCCCAAGTGGCCAAAAACAATCAACCCATGGATCCTGACGGCAGACTTGTCACGTGTGGGACCATCAGCTGCCTGGGTTTGGAGGCAGCTGGTGGTGGGGGGCAGTTTCCAATAGGCCTGTCCGAAGGGCCCCCACATCTCCATTGGGTGCCCCACAGGTACCCCAGATTCAGCCAAGCTGAGCTGATCATCTCTCCCATTCCCATCCCCAAACCTCCTACTCTTCCCCACCTCCAGATATCCAGGGCATCATCCTAGATGCTTACCTCTGCCCCACTCCCTAAATCCAATCAGTCACCAAGAATCATAACGACAGCTCGAGACACAAGACAGCTCCAGATCACAATGGCGTATGTGCCGAGACTATTCTAAGCCCTATCTCCCCTAGCCCTCCCTCAGCCCTATGAAGCAAGCACTATTAACATCCTCATTTTACAAAGAAGGAAAGCAAGGCAGAGAGAGCAAGTAATCTGCCTAAGGGCAGACAGCTGGTGCTCCATGACCACTGCCACCATCCTAGCCCAGGGCCTCAGAACCTCTCATCTCGGCCTCTATGACAACCAGATGCCCTGTTTGTCCCCCGGCCTGTCTCCCACACCCTGGGTAAGCTCCTCAAGGGCTTGGACCTGCCTTATTCTTTTCCAGGTTTCTAAATTCTTGCCCAAGACGGGGCTCAGAGCAGGCATCTGTGAGTACTGACTACACTGAGCTAAACCTGAGGCTGATGAGGGGCCACAGGCAGCCAGCGGACAGCTCCTGCATGCCACACACCAGCTGAGCACTTTCCATGTGTATCTCATGTCACCTGCATAAGGACCTCTCCAGGTACCGACAATTGAGCCACTTTACGGATCAAGGCTCCTTCTGCTCCACCACCTGGGATTCTCATCTGGACTGCAGAGATGCGCCATGGGCACAATTTAAGATGGAGAGTCACAAGGTTGATTTATGTGCCCCTCCACTGCTCTGTGCCTTGGTTTCGTCATCTGTCCTGCGAGGCTAACCATCCCTTCCTGGCCGGGTGGTCAGAGCAGCTGGAGAACTTAACCTTGGTGAATCGCTGGCCTAACTCTGGCACGCAGCTGGACCTCAAAAAAGTGCCCACGCTCCATGAAGGTCTCTCACGGGAGGGTGTCAGAGCCAGGGGTCAGGAGGACAAACCATTCCATGGCTGAGATGTGGCTCCCTCTGGGCCAGCAGCCCGGCGGCCCCAGGCACTGGGCTTTACAAGAAGCCATGATTTATAGGCTCACATGGGGAAAGCCTCCTCTGACATGGCTCTAGACACCTCTTAAAGGAGCCAGGAGAGCAACACAAGACTAGCCCGGTGGGCCCATCCCAGGCCAGCCCTCCCTTTTCTCTTACTTTCCTCTGGCCTTCTCCTGTCCAACTGTCCAGAATGTGGCAGGGAACCCAACTGAGAAAAAGAGGGGCATCCTGGAACCTGCTCATCACCCAGCCAGTCAGAGAGTTTGAAATAACCCTGACAGTGAAGAGGTCTGCAGGGCACCCATTCGAGGAGAGACCCCAGCTCTACCAGAGATTCTGATGGCTGTCAAAGCCACACTGCTCCTGCTGGCCCCCAGCCCACTCCCACTCCACCCTCTCCAAAAAGCCCCCCCGGGAAGGTTCCCAGACAGAGGCAGGTTCAGAGTCTGGTGTTCTCCTAATTGTTGCCTAGTACCTGGCACATGCAAGTGTTCATTAAATATGCGTCAGATAAAGAAATGAATTCTCTGAATCTGGAGAGTTTAAAAGGAGCACTTAGCTCCAACATCATATAACATGCAAACAAAATAACAAATATACCTTCTCCTCACTTATTGACTATCTTGTTATCCAACATTTCGCATTTAAGACAATAGTAAAAAATCTACTATCTGACTATTTTGCACATTAACGATGTACATCTGGCAGTAATAAATGCTGAGGTATGAGGTGAGAGTAACACTGGCTTTGATGGTTAAGGTTATGTGTCTGCTTGACTGGGCCATGATTCTCAATGGTTTAGCAGTTATGTAACGATGTGATTTGGCCGTTATGTAATGATATAACTTGGCAGTTGTGTAATGATGTAACTTGGCAGTTATGTGATGATGTAACCTGGCAGTTAGGTAATGATGTAGTCATCCTCCATTTTGTGATCTGATGTGGTCATCTTCCATTTTGACATAACACCAATTTCGCATAACGACCTGGTCTTTGGAACCAAACCATGTTGATAAGTGAGGAGAGAGTATAAAATTATATGTGCAGGCAAAATTCTACAAAGTTTCTGCATATTATTCTTCATCCACTTAATATATAGTTATTGAGCATCTACTATGTGCCAGGCACCATTTTAGGTGCTAGGCATAGAAGAGTGAGCAAAACAGACAAAATCCCTGCCCTTGTGGAGCTAACATTCTAGTAACTGACACAAACAATAAATAGATAGGTCATATAGTATGCCAGGCGGTGACACGTGCTATGGAGAAAAACAAAGCAGGGGACGAAGATGGGGAATGCTGTGGGTACAATTTACAACAAGTTGGTCAATGAAGACTTCAATGATCTGACAGTTGAGCAAAGATCTAAAGGAGGGAGAGAGCAAGCTAGGAGGTTATCTGGGGGAAGAGCATTCCAGCAGAGGGAAAAGCAAGTGCAAAGGCCCTGAGGCAAGAGCACAGCTGGTGCGTTTAAAGGACAAGTAAGGAAACCCTTAGAGGAGAAACTGTCAAAGGCGAGTGAGAAGGAGCCACCAGGGAGGTAGGGGGAGGACCAAGAGACATCCTCAAATCAAATGAACAAAGTGTTCAAGAAGGACAGTGAACAAATGTCCGATGCTGCTGACAGGTCAAATACGATAAGGCCTAAGAACTGACCCCTGGCTCCAGCAACATGGAGGACACTGGTGACCATAATTTTGGTGGCATGATGAGTTGAGAACACGAGTGAAGGAGGTTCAAGGGAGAATACAGGGAGATGAAGTGGGCACTAACTCATTAAATTCTCACAATAATCCTATTAGGTCAGCACTACTTTTCTCATAGTTAGCAAATTTAAATTTAAAAAGAACAGAAGAGGCAAAGAGAGAACTGATCAGCATGCCCACAGCCAGGAAGTGGGGGAGTCAGGCATTCAACCTGAGCGGGCTGGCTTTAGGGTCTCAGCTCTTAACTACTATGCCTGCTGTCCCTCATTGCAATGCATCTGTTTACTGAATACCTCCCATGTCTTAGGCTGGATTCTCTAGAGAAGCAAAACCAGTGAAGCATCTAGAGAGATGGAGATTTATATCAAAGAAATGCTCACGCAGTTGTAGAGGCTGGAAAGTCCCAAGTCCATGGGTCAGGCTGGAGGCCTCTCCTGACTTACATAGCTTAAGAGGCTGGTGAACCCAAGATTGGGAGGTCAGAAAACAGGCCTCTGGCTCACAGGCTGCAGAGGCTGACAAATCCCGAGATGGGCGGGTAAGCTGGCAGGCTGATGGCTCACAGACTGCATGGGCTGACGAATCCCAAGATCAGCAAGTAAGCTGCTAGATCAAGTCCCAAGAACTGGAGGTGAGATGAACAGGAGCCAGCTTCAGGGTCCAGAGCGAGCAAAAGCTCATGAGCCTTGCCAGAAAGTTCACCTACATTGGATGCAGGCCATACTGGCAAGGAAACTCGCTTTCAAATGACTGACTGCTCACAGCAGATCCCATCATGGGAGTGATCACATTATATCAGATCTCATCACGGAGGTGATTACATCATTATATGACTGTCAAACTACATCATAACTTCCAAACCACTGAGAATTGTGGTCCAGCCAAGTGGACACACAACCTTAACGATCACACTTGCTGATCAGACTATTGTTATCCATAGGGTTTTCACTGGCTGACTTTCAGAAGTAGATTATCAGGCCTTTCTTTCTAGTCCTTCTTACTCTGGAAGCTCTGCTGAAACCCGTTCAGCATCATAGCAACATGCAAGCCTTCAATGACAGATGGGTGGTGGGCTGCACATGAGGTGCATTGGCCAGCAATCAAACCTGGGTCTCCTGCATGGAAGGCAAGAGTTCTACCATTGAACCACCAATGCCTCAACATCCATATTATAGATGAGCAAACTTGAGAAACAGATCAGGGAAGTGAACTTCCCAAGGTCACAGTGCTGGTCAGGGTAAGAACCAGGACTTGGCCTGGATATTCCTCCAAGCAGTCGTCAGCTAAAACTTATCCCTCCTTGCTCAGTGCTTCTGTAGCCCTGTGTCTTGGCCTCCTCTCATTTGCTCACCAATGGTCCTTGAATGTGTCCTCTGTGCCTGGCCCTGTACTAAGGTCCTTCCCTGTCATGGAGGAGCTCCTAGTGAGAGGCAGAAAGAAACACAGAGATGTGCACCAAAGTGTCACTGGTGCTATGATGGAGCATCTACAGGAACAAGATGGAGGTTTGAACAGAGCTCCGCATTCTCCCTGTGGGCCCATGAGCCTACTCTGTATACCCATTGTCAGTACAGGGCCTGGATCCCAGCAGGTGCTCAGTTAGGGACTGATGGAAAGGAGGAAGGAAGGAAAGAGGAAGGGAGGGAGGGAGGCAAGTTTTTCTTCCCTATCAGGTAATAAGGCTGGGTGATGACCTGATTCCCCCTCTACCCCCGTATCCAGGTGCTTCCTAGTTATTCATTTCACAAATGTTTACTGAGCATCTACTCTGTGCAGCCAGCATGCCAGGTGCTGGAGGTCCTGTGGAGAACAAGACAGACACAGTCCAGTCACAGTGGATCTTATGGGCTGACACAGCCCTATGCTTCCCTCCACCTCAGTCCCACGCACAACTGCCCGGGTGTGTATCAGTCTCAGATAGGCTGGGAGCTCCCCAAAAGCAGGGATCAGGACTGACTCCTCCTGTCGCCTGCATCCAGCATGAGCCTGGCCCTAAGTGGTCAGTGACCATTTGTGAGATAAACCCAACAATCGTGCATCCAAGGATCGGTGGGAAGGGCGGTAGTCTGCTTTAAAAAGGACTTTCTGACCAGGCCCGCTTGCAGCCAGGGCCTCAACCAGCATTGTTTTGTCAGCCTATCAGAGGATACGTGAAGCTGTACAGACTCAGTGACAACACATGGAGATTATTGGTCTGGCTCTTTATCTGCTTTTATCTAAATGACCCAAAGCATAAAACAAAAGTGGCTCAGCAGCCACAGCCCAGGCAGGAACCCTATCTCTGGACTGGCCCCCTCTCTGGATTCAATATTAAGCTAGCTCTGGCCCAGAATGTCTCAGTCGACAGGAACCTGAGCACCCTCCCTGCCTCAATCCACCATCTCCACCAAGGTGGGATGGTTTTCCAGAGTCACACAACACCTGGCCAAAAAGAGGTGGAATAACTCAGACTGCGTGAGGTTTTTTAGATGAGGCAACTCCCCTTTGGACCATATATCTCCCCAAAAGTGGGACCAAATAATTCTTTGCTGTGGGGGAGCTGTCCTTTGCACTGTAGGACGTAGAGCACATCAAGGCTCACTATATATAGCCTGTGGGATAGGATTGCGTCTGGGCTGGATAAGCGCAGACCCAGTGAGACTCCTCCTCCTCAACCCCAATCTGATGCCTCCCTTTTCTATGCCCTCCTACTTCTTAAAAGGAGCCCTGGTGGCACAACAGTTAAGCACCAGTTGCTAACCGAAAGGTTAATGGTTCAAACCCACCCAGCCACTCCAAGGGAGAAAGACCTGGAGATCTGCTTCCATAAAGATTATAGCCTAGAAAACCCTATGGAGCAGTTGTACTCTGTCACATGGGGTCACTATGAGTCAGAATTGACTCAATGGCACCAAACAGCAACTTCTTAACCTCATCTTAGATGTCTACATTGTCTTACCAATTAAACTATTACTGACTCAAAAGCAGGGATGGGTTTCACTCTTCTCTTCTCCAGATCACAGTACATATACCCTATAATACTTGTTGCCGCCAAGTCAATTCCGACTCAAATAGGACAGAACAGAACTGCCCCCATATGGTTTCCAAGGCTGTAAATCTTTACGGAAACAGACTGCCACATCCTTCTCCCGCAGCGCAAGAACTAGTGGGCTTGAACCGCTGACCTTTCAGTTATCAGTCAAGTGCTTAACCACTGCGCCACCAGGGTAGGTGCTTAATAAAAATTTACTGATGGGCTCCACGCCTTAGCAATTCTCTAAAAGAAGACATGTTCCATCCAACACCATAAGACACCAACCAGATGAAATCCCAAAGGAGTGAATGTCAAGCCCCATGATGAGGTTCAAACTGCTAAATGCTGGGTCTCTGAGTCCTTCATGCAGAGCTCCAGCCCCTGTGTAAACCCCAGTGGCGAACTAACCGGACTCCAGTCTAATCACCATTCCCACGTGTGTCTCCCCAACTGTGCGCCTCGGGGTGCCTTGTGCACCTTTGCTCTGCAGCACCCAGAACACCCCCTGGTACACAGGAAGAGCTCACTGGATCTTTGTTAAGATGTTCACCACAATATTATTTTAAAAAGTGAGTGAGAGCAGGAAATAACCTTGATGCCCAGCAACAGATGAAGGATCACCTATATCAGGGTGTGTCCAAGTAATGAAGTACTATGTGGTCATTATTTTGAAAGTATGTCACTCATGAAGAAAATTCTTAAAGTAGTCTATAAAAGTAGCATCAATGCCACGATTCCAACTATTTTTAAACCGTGCACATAGACAGTGGCCAAAAAGGAACAACGAGCAGGGGGAATGTGATTTTTGTGGGGGTAGATTTGTGAAAGAATGTGTCACATTTTGAATTAGTTATTACTACAATGCTATTAAGTATGCCTGGGTAGCATGAACAGTTAAATACTTGACTACTAGCTGAAAGGTTGACAGTTGGAACCCACCCAGAGGTGCCTCAGAAAAAAGACCTGTCAATCTGCTTCTGAAAGATCCTGCCTTAAAAACCCTATGGATTAGCTCTACTCTGTACACATGGGGTCGCCATGAGTGGGAACAGACTCACAACAACAACATAATGTTATTAGTGAATAATTTTTTAAAAAATAATAATTTACAGAAGAATGCAAAGAAAACCCAAACCTGATGCCATCAAATTGATTCCGACTCATAGCAACCCTATAAGACAGAGGAGTACTGCCCCATGGAGTTCCTAAGGAGTACGTGGTGGATTTGAACCGCCGATCTTTTGGTTAGCAGCCGTAGCACTTAACCGCTACTCCAGCAGGGTTTCCTACAGAAGAATAGGAAGGTGGAAATCTGTCTTAATCCCAGGGGATGTTTTCAAAAGATAGAAGGTCTTGACAGATGGATACTGGTATGCTGAGTCAACAGGTTGACGAGATCTCAAGCCGCGTTGCTTGAAGAGAAATGTTCAGGTGCAAAACTCTCCTCCCGGGCCCAGCCAAGTCACCTGGAGTTCCAGGCTCAGCTCCCCACAGCACCCTGAGAAGGGTGTCCAAGGCTGAGGGACTTGGGGATGCAGGTCCTGGATAAGAGAAAGCTCACTTGCTGCCAGGGCCTGAGGCCTCAGAGAGCAGGAGAGACGCAGAGGGAAGATGGCCATGTGAAGACAGAGGTGGAGACTGAAGTTAGTTACACACCACAAGCAAGGCACGTCTGAGGCTACCAGAAGCTGGGAAAGATAAGGCTTCCTCTGGAAACTTCACAGAGAGCATGGCCTTGCCAATACCCTAATTCAGACTTCTAGCTTCCAGAACTGTGAGACAATAAATTTCTGTTGTTTTAAGTTTCCCAGTAGTTTGTTACAGCAGCCCTAGGAAGCTGTCACAGATTTCATATTTGTATTCAATATTAAACCAGTTTTAGCTAAGAATGAGGTCCCTGGATGGTGCAAACAACTACTGACTGAAAGTTGGCAGTTCAAATCCACCCAGCAGCACCACAGAAACCCCTAGGGAGCTCAGTTCTTCAGGTAGTCCCGATTTACAATGGGGTCCCATTCTGCTGACTCTGTCATATATTGGTTCTGACAAATACCTCTTTTTTTTTTTTTTAGTTTTCATTATTATTGCCTTTTATTATCAGTATCTTTATAAATTTGATCTTTATGTGTCTTTTGGGGTTGGAAACATTACATATAAACTTACAGATGTATTTTAATACATACATACATATTACTAATGATAAGACGTACCAAAAAAAAAGACACTCTTAAGTACAGGTCATCATAACTCAAACATATCATAAATTGGGAACTACCTGTACTCTGAAACACTTGGGGTCACCGTGAGTGAGAACTGATTTGACAGCAATGGGTTTGGTTTTGGAGTTTTAGGGGTTTTTTTGGCCAAAAATGGCTCAGCTGACAGGAGAACCTGAACACTGTCCTCCCAGGAAAAGGGGGACAGATTCTGCTTAATATAAGAACTTTCTCTGAAGGTAGTGAGCTCCCTGTCCCTAGAGGTATTCATTACTAGAGGTTTTCAGTGACAGACTGGAGACTTTCCATCAAAAACATTTTAGGGAGATGGGGGGCTGAATTTCATGTACAGCGTGGGAAATAGAGCTTTTATTTACTGAGTACCTATATAAATTGAACAACACTTTAAATACATACTATCTCATGGACTCTTCATCGGCTTTTACAAATGAGGAAACTGAGACTCAAGAAGGTGAAATCATTTGTTCAAGTTTTCAAAGCCAGCATAGGCAGAGCAGGGATTCAAACACACTCTGCCTAACGGCAAAGCTTCTTCCTTTCACGCCAAATGTTTAACTTTTTAAATATTTTATTCACTGGCAATAAGAGAGTTTGATTCCTCGTTCAGACTTTCTCCTAAGGTAGGATATTGAAATTCTCAACTTTTGTGTAGCTGAGACCTGGTGAACAAAGTAGGTCCTAGCCAAGCTGGTGGTGGCCCATCTGGAGAGCAAGGGGGCCAAGGCCAGTGAGTCCAGGCCTGCCTCCAGGTGGCCCTGAACTCACCCCGTCCAGCCATTCCCCCTATTCCAGGTGCTGAAAGAGGACAAGTGTCCAGGGCACAGCCCAATCCTTCTCAGGGCTCCTACTGATGCTGAGAGTGGACTTAGGAAACAGTGTGTGGCAGTGGGCAGACCATCAGTGAGGAATCAGGAGGAGTCCTGGCCTCCATCACCAGCTCTGCCACGGACATCCCAGGAATTCAGGCAAGTCACTCCACCTCCCTGAGCCCTGCCTTCCTTTCGGCAAAATAGAATATTCTATCTGCTTGGCCCAGTTCAGAGCTGCTGTACGGGGTTCTGCTGGCAGTGCATTCTCACCTTCTTGGGAACTCCTACACATCCTTCAAGGCCCAATCCTGATGTTGCCTACTCTGTGAAGCCTTCTTTGATCACTTCCCACCCCTGGGCCCAGAGTGAGTTACTCTGTGCTTCTCTAGCACCCATCCCCTATCCGTGGACTAGTTATTTGATTGTGGGAATCTGAGCAGGTGCCATGTCTCTTCAGCTGCACAAACTGGTGAGCTGGACTGACAACAAGGCATCTTTGCCAACTCAAATCCAACTGGGCTTTTGAGGTCTTGTATTTCCAGATCTCTGTAAAGCATTCTCAAACTGTCAGCCTATGGCTTCTGTGTGATGTGTTTCACAATGTGCCCTTAGGTGTTTTCCACTTGCTCCTCTCCCTCCGGAGCCCTGGTGGCGCAATGGTTAAGAGCTACATCTGCTAACCAAGAGGTCAGCAGTTCTAATCCACCAGCCACTCCTTGGAAATCCTATAGGACAGTTCTACTCTGTTCTATCGGGTTGATATGAGAGGAATCAACTTTGTGGCAAGGAGTTTGGCCTCTCCCTCCACTTCCCCACACAAGTCTCCATTTTCTCTCCCCTTTCTATGCCCTGGAGTATTCAGTTTGGGGCTAGGCACATAGTAGGGCCGCACCTCCCCAAATCAAGTTGCCCATGTCAGCAAGAGTACCCTGGAGCTGCTGCAGCCCCAGCCTACTCTCTGCTGGGCCTGGATAAGCCTGGCCCTCAGTGGCCCCTTACCCCACCCATCGGGCTGAGGTAGCACTGGGCCCTCTCCCAGGCCCAGCTGGCCAGATTGTCCCCAGGCCTCTGTCCGGCCAGGTCACTCCAGTGCCGGGTGTGTTGTTCCCTGAGCTGGCAGACACACTATGTTCCCTGCAATCTCGTGTCTATAAAGGCCAAGTGGCGCCAGCAGTCCTGGAAGCTTCGTTCCAGTCTGGATCCCTGCAAACCTCCTCCAGTTCCCTGAGCCCACAACACAATTTGAGGCCATAAGAGTTATGTCTTTAACCTCCTGTCCATACCAACCCCACCTTTTTTTTTTTTTATTAGTGGAATATTAGAGTCTTTTACAGAGATAGTGGTGATAAAAGGACTCTGAAAGGGCCTGCATTACCACTGGGGCCACTTGCCCAGGGAAAACTCAGTCCCAGATACAGAGGAAAAACAAAACAAATCCATGTCTCCAGTTATACCACATTGAGAAAATGAACCAAAAGTGCTTTATACAGAGGCAGCACAGTGTTGGGGAGACCTGTGCTCAAGCCCTGACTCTTCACTTATCAGCTGTGTGGACTTGGGCAAGTCACCTCCTCCAGGGAGCCTTCCCGAAGCCCCACCCCAATGGGCACTATCTACGGGTACTCATGACCCCTTGAGTTTCCATGCATCTCCTGCTACAGTGGGAATTCTTCCCTGTCAGGGACAGACAGATCTCTTCTTCCTGTCACCCAGCCCAGGGCCTAGGACACAGGGGCATCAGTGAGCAGCATTTCTGGATGCATTGATGGAGGAACAGATGAATAGAAAAACAAAACAACAACATAGTTCAACTTTCTGGGCCTGCTTTTCACCTTTCGGACAAGAATTAAACCTCCTTTCTCTATACCCATAGTGCCAGGTACAATGCATGGTGCATGGTAGATGCTAATGACTGAATAAAGGGGTCTGGTCCCTCATCAGCGCTGAGGTGAGGATCAGGTAAGATGGGGGTGAAAACATCACTAATACCAGTGTTAGATGTTTAGCTCAGTGCTACTCAAAATGTGGTCTACAGACCAGCAGCATCAGCATCACCTAGGAACCTGCTAGAAATGCAAATTCTCAGGCCCACCCCAGACCTACTGAAACAGAATCTCTTGGGACAGGACCCAGGAATCTGGGTTTTAACAAGTCCTCCAGGTGATTTTTATGCAAGGTAAAGTTTGAGAAACAACAGTTTTAATCATAGGTCTAAGTTGCTTACGTTCTCAGTGCCTCTGTTTCCACCTCTGTGAAAGGGGGATAATATTTGTAAATGTGCTCAGAAGAGTTACAGGCAAGTGAGTCCTTGTTACTGTCGTTACTGAACCCCTACACTACGAGCCCAGCACTGTGGGAGGCACTGAGAAGGACCCAGAGGTAGCAGACACAGCCCCTTCTGTTCTCCAGAACTCAGGATAAAGATGTTACACCCACTGTTGTTGTCATTGCTGTCACTGCATGCCATCGAGTCTATTTCAACTCATAGCGACCCCATGTGACACAACAAAACTGTCTCATTGAGTTTTCTTGGCTGTAATCTTTACAGAAGCAGATCACCAGGTCTTTTGCCCATGGAGCCGCTGGGCAGGTTCTAACTGCCAACCTTTCAGTGAGCAGCTAAGCACTTAAGCGTTTGTGCCACCAGGGCTCCTGTGTTACACCCAAGGGGGGGAGTGTAATAAAGTGCTCAATGGCATACGTGGGGTCACGTGAGTGAAACCTCACGGCTGTCCCAGAGGGCCTCAGGACTGAGCTGAAGCCATCCCCATAAGTGATGCAAGACTCACAGCCTCAGTCAAGCTGTGAGCTCCATTTACAGAGGAAAAGACCGAGACCTAGAGAGAGGCAAGGACCCGAGGTTGCCCAGCCAGTGTGGGGCGAGCCAAGACAGTGACACAGACTTCTCAGGCTCTTCTAGGCAGATTTTGATAGACTTCCAGCAGAAGTGTCCACTGCAAGACCCCTCACTCACCCTAGTCCGAGAGCGGTGGAGACAGGCTATGTGCACACAGCAGGGGCCTAATTAGTACTCCTGACTCGCTCCTGGCCAGGAGCTTCACATGGGCTGAAGCTCAGGCTGAGGAGCCACAGCATCTCCCCTGGTAGTGGTTGGTTCTCTCAGACCCCCTATTTTACCCAACTGGGGTTAAATGTGGGGGTCTGAGCGACTCCAGCAACCTGGATTTCCCCAGAACAGCCTCTCCCTAGCCCTGACTCTTAAACTCACATTCATTCATTTATTCATTCAACAATTCTTCTCCAGGCACCTCCTGTGTGCCAGGCCCCATGCTGGCAGCTTTAATCCTAGCAAATGACAAGAAGAAGATTCACTTGAGATTCTTATTCCACCTTTAGAGATGAGGCTACATGATCTGCCTGTGGTCATACAGCTCGTAAGAAGCAGAGCAGGATGGTCTTGTCCTTGCCACTTCCTCAAATTAGAAGCTTGCATATGAGACTGGCTCCGCCCCAGATTAGGTCCTGACTTCAGGTAAGGTACAGCCCCATTCTGAGTGAGCCTCAGAGTCTCCACAACCAATGGGGAAAATAACATCTATCTCCCAGACCTGCCCGGGGAACTCTAACAAGACAATGAAAACATCCAGGTGTCTTATTTGATCACCTCTCATGGCTGCTTTTAAGGCACAGACACTTCCAAGAGATTTCTCCTCACAACCCCGAAGGGCAGCAGGCAAAGGGATTGTTATCTCTCTTTCAACAGACACTTACGGAGGTGCAGCTCTCACACAGGGGAACAGAGCAGCAAAGTTTGGACTCAAACCCAGGTCTTCTGGCTCCTGGGCCAGGGACCCTCCAACCAGGGCTCTCGCTGTCCTGCCACCTCCTTCACCAGAACCTCCTCCCAGAACCACTCCACAGAACAGCAGCCCTCCCCATCTTCTCTCTCCACCTGGCCCAGAGAGGCAAGCCTCGAGCCAGCAGCCACCAGGATCCAATCCAAGAATCCCCAGGCAAAAGGAAAAGAAAAAGGCACAGTTAAGATTGAAAACTTCTTGAATAGAACCCTGTTTTATTTTGAGGAAGAAAATAGAGACTTGGTTCACAGTTCAGGAAAAAAAAATTAATCCTTGGGTTCAGTTTGGGATTCAGCAAATTAGCACCGTTTGCTCTGGTTTTTGGTTTGAGGTTCTGGTCGAGTCTGTGGGAAGCCCCAGGTGGGGATACCCCATTCCACAGCCCCAAAGGCGTTGGCCTCGATGGCTCCATTTGAGGGACAGAGGATAAGGAAAGACCATTCAGGGAGGACAGGCAAACGTCCCGGTTCTCCTTAAAGTGCTGGAAGCAACTGGCCCAGGCCTAGATTCAGGGGCATTCATCCTTCCCCAGCTCTGTCTGCTGCCTCCAGCCCAGGCACGTGCTGGACCATCCCTTGCTGCTGAGGGGAGAGCCAGCTTCACCCCATCCTGCATACCCTGGCCCAGTGACCCAATTTGGTACTTCAAGCCTGAGAGTTCCAACCACACCGACAGCCCTGCCCATTTCTTCTCTATGTCCCTTCCACCCACCCACTGCACTGGGAACTCCCTGAGGGCAGGTCCCCAGTGCCCAGCACAGGCCCAGCCACAGCAAGTGGTCAGTCAGAAATCACCTACCCACCAGCCCTGTAACAGACATGTGCTTTAAGGAAAATCAGTCCTTCCCCTAGCCCTCAGGCTGAGCCTTCCAGTTTTAAGTGTGTGCATCCTACAGTCAGAGTCCTTGAGTCGCACAAACGGTTAAGCATTCACGTACAAATCAAAAGGTTGGTGGTTCAAACCCACCCAGGGATACCTCGGAAGAAAGGCCTGGCAATCTGCTTCTGAAAGGTCATAGGCATAGAAACCCTATGGCGTGTAGTTCAACTCTGCACACGTGGTGTCACCATGAGTTGGAACTGACTTGAAAGCAACTGGTTTGGTTTTGGTTTTGGGTCCTGCAGCCAGAAGCACCTCCATCCAACTTCCCACAGAGGGCCCTGTGACACCCCCTAGGGCCATGCCACGGCTGTTAACTCCCCTACTCTGCCTCACTTCAGGGCTGGGAGATTTAATAACCCCTTTCAGTTATTAAAATTTCTCTCTCACTCTTGCCTTATACTGGAAAGATTATGGGCTTTGGACAGATAAACATGCCTCAAATCCCACTTATCAGTCATCCAAGTTGTTTTGTCCTCCGTGAGCCTTATCTATAGAATGAGAATATTGACAATATCTATTTTGCAGGGTCTCATGGGCTAAGTGATGTGCCATAAATAAAGCACCTAGCACAGCAACTGGCACACAGTAGGTACCAAAGAAATTGAAGTTATCCTCCCTCATCTCCCTACCCCCAGGGCACAGAGTTTCCTTGTTTCCCCCGTGATGACGGAGCCTACAGCTATCTACAGCTTGTAATTACAAATACACATTAGGATATCATAAGCTCCACACTAGGCTTTACATTTCCATCAACAGAATGCAGTTTGTAGATTAATTACTGTCTGTGAGTTTGTCCTACTGTGGTGGCTTACATGTTGCTATGATACTAGAAGCTATGCCACCAGTATTTCAAAAACCAGCAGGTTCATCTATGATGGATAGGTTTCAGTGCAGCTTCCAGACTAAGACAGACTAGGAAGAAAGGCCAGGTGATCTGCTTCCAAAAATTAGACAGGGAAAATTCTATGGATCACAACAGAACACTGTCGGCTCCAACATCATAAAGATGGCACAGGACCAGGAAGTGTTTTGTTCTTTTGTATGTGGGTCACCATGAGTCAGAGCTTTTCACCAAGGGAATAAAATCTGTGGAACCAGATAAACTTCTACCATGAAGGACGAGTGATTATACCCATCCTCCAGGTGAAAAAACTGAGGCACAAAGCCGCTGGGTAACTTGTCAAAGTTGCACAGCCAGCGGGAGATGGAGTTGGGGCTGGAATTCATGTCTGCCTGGCCCCAGGGCCCCCGCGGAGAAACACCCTGCAAATAACAGCCTTCCCTCACCAACACCTAAGTTTGTTCTCAGAAGTTCTGCTCCCCAGCCTGGCCGTTCAACACACTGCGACTAGAGGAAAAACAGCCTAGTTTGGAAAGCAATAAAAATGTGTGGGTTTTTTTTTTTTTGCTAAACAAATTAGTTTACATCTGGTGGTGTGCAAATAAATAGAGGGGCCTCAGCCGGGCCCAGACCAGATGTCTCCCAGGGCGGGACCAGATCCAATCGGAGCGGGATTGGATCTGGCCCTGGGCACCCGTGCAGAGTACCCTCACTTCTCCCTTGTTCTCATGCCATCTCTGGGATCTGGGGTGCCTCCTCGCCTCCTTCTCCTCTCTTCTCTGTCATCACCTCAAGAACTGTCCATCTGTGTGGGTTTCTGCAGTCCTTCCTCCCCCACTTAGGAGAGGAGCAGTGTGTCTGGAGTTTGTATCTACCTCACTGCTGCGAGGACTCGGGCATACTACTTTTCCCTTCTGCGCCTCAACCTTCTCATGTGTGAATGAGGTAATGTCTTCCTAGGAGCCCTGGTGGCACAATGGCTAAGCACTCGGTGTAACTGAAAAGTTGGCAGTTCAAACCCACCCAGCAGCTCCATGGGAGAAAGATCTGGTGATCTGCTTCCATAATGATTACACTGTGCAATTCTACTCTGTCACATGGGGTCAGTAGGCGTCGGAACTGTCTTGACAACAAAAATTTCCTTTTTTTTTTTGGTGCTCCCCACCAGATCAGTCCCTGGAGACTCCTGTGCCTCCTCCTTCCTGGAGATTCTCACTGGGCACCAGCACATTAGACTTTGAGAAAGGTGTCATCAAGAGCCTTCCTGCAGAGTTGTCCTCAAAGCCCAAAAAAACCTACTATCAGTTCCCTGACAGCTTGGGAGATGCTGCCTTGAAATGGGCCAGGATGGTTCATCCCACCACACAGATAAGCAACTGAGGCCCTGAGAAGCTGGATGACTTGCCTGGCATCACACAGAGGCCAGGTGCCCAGACTTCTAGCACCAATGTTTTCTCCAGCACTAACTAATGAGAAAAAGCTGGTGACTCATAGTGACCTTATATATAACAGAACAAAACGTTGCCTGGTCCTGCGCCATCTTCGTGATCATTGGTATGTTTGAGTCCATTGTTTTGGCTATTGTGTCAGTCCATCTCATTGAGGTTTCCCTCATTTTTGGTGACCCTCTAATTTACAAATTATGATATACTTTTCTAGCGATTGGTCGTTCCTGATGACATGTCCAAAGTAAGTGAGCTGAAGTCTTGCCAACCTCGCTTCCAAGGAGCATTCTGGTTGTATTTCTTCTAGGACTGATTATTCACTCTTCTGGCAGCCCACAGTATATTCAATATACTTCGTCAACATCACAGTATGAATGCAGAGACATGCTATTGGCACAGAAATGTCATCCTAAGTCTGCCCAAGTACTAACATCCACCATGAGTGCCCAAGTCCCTTGGGTCTTAAAAGTTTCTGACTTCCAGAGCCACTAATTTAAACAGGAACATCACTGAGTGGAAAGGGGGGGGTGTCACACCTTGGTACTTTCAGCCAGGACACAGACAGGATTAGCTGAGAGCAGAGCAAGAGTGAGGCCTTCTGGGTGTGGGTGGGATGCAATGGACAAGATGATCCCCAGAATCCCTTCCTGGTCAGATAATCTAATTAACTGGACCCAACTTTCTAGCCCATTTCTGCTGTTAAGTGGGGTGTGCCCGTGGTCCTGGTTCTCAGAGTGTGAACTTAAAACCAAGGTGCTGCTTCCCTCCCGACCCCTTGCAGCCTAGGAAGTCATCCCCCACCCCACATGCCTTGCTCCCTCCTCATCTAGATCTGAAACTGGGCTCTTGGTGCCTGCAGGCCCTCAGGGCCTTAGATGCAGCGGGTGGACATGGAAGGGAGCAGCAATACATCTCGCTTTATCTCCCTCCACGACATCTGGACCATCCTAGGCCTCTGGTGGGAAGGGGAAGGGGCCCACAAGGAGGGGGAAGGCAGCCACGGATGCCCTCGGCAGCAGCTGGATGGCCATGGGAGCTGGGCCTGCAATTAAAATAAACCCCAAAACAGCCTTAAAATAACTACAAGTCATTTCGAGAAGATTGTATTGTTGAATTTACTGTTTGTTTACTGAGACAATCCGAGTTGGGTTGCAGATGAAAGTAGGAGGGAGACCAGATGTGAGGCTGAACGTCTGACCTGTGGCATCTGCTGCTCTGGCAGAAGCCCGGGCATGCCTGGGGGAAGGGGCAGCCCAGAAACAGGTGGTGAAGACCCAGAGACCCAGACCCCTGCCCCAAAGCACAGGTTAGCCAGCCTTTCCTATTCAGGCCCCAGAAAGGCAGCATTCCATTTGTCAACTCCCCACCTTGACACAGAACCCAGGGAGGGCTACTTAGGGACAAGGTGTCTCCAAAAGAGTCTGGGCTTCAGAATCACACAGATTAGAGTTCAAATCCTAGCTGTGCAACCGTGGACCAGTGACTCTACTTCTCTGAGCCTCTGTTTCCTCAGCTGGAAAACCAGGACAGCAATGAAACCTGGCCTCCTGCGTTGCTATGAGGAGTAAGTGTGGGGAGGCATGGAAAGCCCGGCACAGGGCTGGGCACAGTGGGGCTCCAAGAATGCAATGCCGGCCTCCACTTCTCTACTTCCCTCTCCAGCTTGTCAGTCTTCTCCTGTAAAGAGCGATAACTAGAGCTAAAGACCACCTGCCCCCACCCACACCTAAGGCAGCCTGACCCCAGGCCTGTGGAAGGGCCACCTCCACGTCCTTACGGCACCCAGGGTGTACTGATATTCTAGCACATATGGAAATTACCTGCTTACTTACCTGCCCCCTGCCCCACCCCGGGTCACATGTCTGTAAACTCCTCAAGGTCAGGTACCAGGTCCGATTCTCTGGGTGCCCAGTGCCCAGTGCCCAGCCCGGAGCTGGACCCAGGCAGTGCTTAACAAGCATCTGCTGACTGAAGGGGAGAAGCCAGTGAGGGAGAGAGGATCTCTACTCACTCCGGGAGCCTCTGACAGACACAGGTTTTCTACATGTCTCTACTAATAGTTTCAAAACTTTTCATATCAAATATAGCATTTATCCTTAATGCCCTCATAAGAAAAGGCAAGGAAATACTCAAAAGAATTAAAAACAGGAACACAAACAGATACATGTACACCATGTTCACTGCAGCACTACTACTCATAATAGCCAAAAAGTGGAAGCAACCTAAATGTCCATCAACAGACAAATGGATAATCAAAATGTGGTACAAATATACAATGGAATACTACTCAGCCATAAAGAGAAACCAAGGCTGATGCATGCCACAACATGGATGAACCCTGAAAACATTATGCTGAGTGAAATCAGTCAGCCCCAAAAGCACAAATATTGTATGATCCTAGTTATATAAAATATCTAGAATAGGCAAATGTATAGAGACCACAATCCATTAATGGAAACCAAGGGTGGGAAGGGGCAGGAAAGAGGGAGTCATTGCTTAGAGGGCACTGAGCTGCTGCGAAGGCTGACGGAAAATTTTGGAAATGGATAGTGGTGATGGTTGCACAACATGATGAAGGCAATTAATGTCACTGAATTGTACATGTAAAAAATGTTGAAATGGAAGAACTTTTGTAATACATACTCACCACAATAAAAAAAAAATTAGTTAAAAAAATAAAGGCAAGGAGGAGTTCTATCACACTAGTTTCATAGATGGGAAAACAGAGGGCCAAACAGATTAAGAAAACTTACTGCCCTGTCCACAAATCTCTGCTCTTCGGCAGGAAGTAAATGTGATCCACGTCGTAAGTGTGGGGCCTGCCACACAATGGCACCCTTACCAGGCCAGGGCACTGGGGCAAGAGGACAGCCACAGACCTCTGCTACCTGCAGAGCTATGTGACCTTGCGCAAGATACTTAACCTCTCTGAGCCTCAGTTATCTTCTGAGATAGTAAATCCTCCTCACTTTGTGAACATTAAAGGAGATAACAAAAGAGGAAATGTTTCATAAACTGTAAACAACAGGGAAATGTGAAGGGTTATCATCCTGCTTCTATCAGAGAAGGTTTTAAAACTCACATGATCAAAAAATAAATCAATCATATTTGGGGTGTTAGGCAGAGGCAAGTATATGTGTGATGCTCCTGAATGAATGAGTGAATGAATGAATGAACGACAGTCCAACACCAAAGCCAGGGTCTGGCTGTTTAGGCCATTAGAATGTATTCAAAGGCTGTTGCTGTCGTTAGGTACCATTAAGTCAATTCGACTCATAGCGACCCCATGTGACAGAGCAGAACTGCCTTACAGGGTTTTCTAGGCTGCAATCTTTACAAGAGCAGATCAACAGGTCTTTCTCCTGAGGAGCCGCTGGGTGGGTTCTAACTGCTAGCCTTTGGGTTAGCAGCCAAGTATTTAACCATTGTACCACCAAGGCTCCTTATTCAATGGCTAACCAGCCCTAATAACTAAACAATAGGAACAAAGCATCAGATCCGATTCCACTACCGCCTAAATGACCAGATGTGAGATATTTCTGAAGACTAGGAATTGACTATGGGCAAGAGCCTTATCCTTTACCATACCCAAGGCCAGTATAAGGTGAACTTCTCTAAAGAATGGTACACATGTCTGCCACCATCTAACATTTCCACCTCTGTGGCAGACATTGGCCTGGACACAGCTGGGCCAATGTTTCCTGTGCCTTGGCCCCAACTATACTGATGTTATCTGCCGGTGTCAGAAGGGAGTGCAGGCCCCTCTTTCCCAACCTGGGATCCACACAAGTCTCCAAGTCTCCTAAATTAAGTTAAAGAAGAAAACTAAACCATCGTTAACCAGCTGATTTCATGGTGAAGCTGTGAGCACTGTTCGAGCTGCCCTGGGATCTATACTTGGACCAGGACAGCAGTGTTCTTTCCGAGTTCATGGCTACATGAAGATGTGTGCTCAGCTGTGGGTAACTAGACTGGGATATGGGCACATGGCATGTCTACCCCAGTGCTGCACATGAGAACCAGGAACACAGGCCTCAGTGGGCAAAGACTGGGCCAGCCACTTACGCCTCATCAGGGAGAATGGTAGGACCTCAAAGTCTTGTGCCTGGGCTATTACAAAGGCCCCCTGACTGGTCTCACTGCTCCAGGGACGATGCCAAGTAGGGTGGAATACATTGGTCAGAGCCAGGAGAGGGGAGTGGACCAGAGAGACTTGGGAGAATTCATGCAAAATAAGAGAAATGGATGCCACCGGATTGAGTAACTACATCCCAAGAGAGCCAAGAAAGGGAACATTCACATTCTCTCTGTGCAGACAGAGCAAGGGACTGGTCTTCATAAACCTCTATGGCTCTGGTTTCTCCTCCAGGACAGTGATTTCTTTGGAAGGACTATCAAGGAGGGGCAGGTGAAAGGGCCAGGGCCCACCAGTGATCACTTGTCCCACAAACATTTGTGGAGTATCTGCTATGTGCTGGGTGCCTGGGACACAGAGGGAACCGAGACTTGGCCTCTGCCCTTACGGAGCTTAGGATGGACATCTCATCTTTTCCCAATGGTCTCAGAGGTTAAGTGATGTGTCCAAGGTCACATGGCTGGTTAAGTGGAGAGCTGGGACTCAAGCCCATGTTTTCTGGTCTTCCATCAGCTCCTTCCATAGAGCCATATGAACCCAGTCATTTGTTCCTTCTCTCGGGGACCCTCCCTGAACGTTTCTCCTGGCTCCTCTCCACCCCCTCCACTGGACTCCTGTGCTCAGTTTAGTCCTCACTAAACCACTTTGTGGGCTACTCTGCAAGGTTGTTAATCTTTCAACTAATTCATGAGCTCTTGGAGAATAAAGGAAATTTGAAATTGCTATGCTGCATGCAATAAACTCTTGGCATCTGGCCGGCCAGGGCCATTTAAGGCGGATTCGGTACCAGCCCTGCACAGATGCTTCCCTGTGTAAAGTTAGGAGTCCCTCTCCCTCTCTGCAGCCTCTTCCACAGCCTCCTGACCCTGGGACCCATGCGGCAACCATTCATTCGGTCCTTCAGCTGTGCAAGCAGTCACTGACAGAGCTGACCCCTGGCAGCAGGCCCTGGGCTAGGCCAGGGGATGAAAGGCGAATCAGGCACAGTTCCTGTGTCCCCGTTGGGGGGAACGCACAGTCAGAACAGGGCCTTCCCCTGTGGGTTACTTTTCAACATATGTCCCCATAAGGAATGCCAGGGCACCAACCCTGACAGTGACCCTGAGCACTGCTGCTGCGGGCTGGTAACTTTTCACCAGGGTAGATTTGGCATCACTCACTAGAATAAACCCACACTCCTGTCTGAACTGATTCTTCATGAGCAATAACCACAAAGCCAGGGAGAGCAGACAAGGAGAGAAGGGATTTGGAGAGGCCCCTTTAGCATTTATTAATCTATAAGGATCTGTCTTTTACCCAAAAAAGTGCAGCAGTAACTCATTAAGTCATGTTACTACAGAGTAGCAAGAGACCTCAAAGATCATCTCAGGCAACCCTGCCATTTCACTGATGGGGAGACCGAGGCCCAGAAAAGGAAAAGGGCTACCTCAGGTCTCACAGAGAGGCATGCTCAGGGCCTGGACAGGAAGCCAGACTTGTGGAAAGGCCAATGTTGGCTTTATTAGTCCAGACTGCCCCTGCCTCCCAGAGAAAAGCACTGGTGGCTGGAAGGAAGATATTAGCTGACCCAAAGGAATTCATAACTGGTGAGCTTCCCCAGCAAAGTGTCACAATGAAGTGGAGCAGTTGCAGGGAAGGCCCCTGGAAATGCTACCACCTTGAGACCCAGGCCAGCTCCACTGGAGTGCTTCCTCTCCTCCCAAAGGCCCTAGCTACTCTGCTTTTCTTTCCTCTGAACTTTCACTCATTGAATAAGTATTTATTGTGGGCCTACTATATGCCAGACACTGGGGATAGCATGATGAACTAAAGGGACATCTCTGCCTTGAGCTTAACACCTAGTGAGGGAGACAGAAAGTAATCAAAGAATCACATAAATAAACACACAATAAACCCCATTAGCACCATGAATGGCATGTACTGGGAGCTATGAGAGAAGTTAGGGAAGGCTTCCTTGTAGAAATGGCATCTGAACTGAGACATGAAAAACGAGTAAATATTAAGTGAGCGAAGGCTGCCGCGGAGGAGGGGAGGGCCTTCCAGGTCAAGGCAGCAGGTAACGCCATGCTTTGCAAGGGAAGGAAAGAAGGCTAGTGTGGCTGGAGTCCAGAGGGTGACGGGGCAGCCAGTGAGGAGCGGAGTCAGAGGCAGTCAAGGGTCAGACCACGGAGAAGCCCGTGGGCCAAGACCCCAAATGTAAATGCCATTCTGAAAACAGCAGAAACAGGTTTAAGCAGGATGAGGGTATGTGACATGATCAATTTATGTTACAGAAAAGTCACATTTACTTCAGGCTGAACAGCGTAGAAAGGAAACAAGACTAGCTGGGAGGTCACTGCAGCTGACCAGGCTTGGATTGGGGTGGTGACAGTGGAGAGGAAGAGAAATGGACCCATTCAAGAGACATTCGGGAGGTTAAAATGACAGAGCTTGCAGAGAGACTGGAAGTAGAGAGTCGGGAGCTGCTATCAATGTCAAGGTTTTGGTGGTGGCGCCTTCACTGAGTGAGGGACAGAAGAAGGGGATCAGATGAGCTCAGTCCTGGTACACAGAATCTGGGGTCCCACTTCTGTGGGATACCTTCCTTGCTCCCCAACCTTTGCACGGCTGGTAGGCACTGCTGTCTTTGTTACCTAGTGTTGCTTTTACAGAAATACCACAAGTGCGTGGCTTTAAAGATCAGAAATTTATTTTCTCACCATTCTGGAGGCTAAAAGTCCAAGCCAGGGTCTCGGCTGTGTCAATTAGTTCTATAAACCTTCTCCTAGTTTCTGGTGTCTATCGGGAATCCTTGGAATTCCTTGGAGTTCCTTGGTGTCTATTTTCCCCCGTGTATATGTCTCTGTGTCTATGCTGGTCATTTTAAAACTCAAAAGTGATTAGGTTTAAGATCCACCCTATATTGGTATGGCCTCATTAACATAACAAAAGAAGAACCCTATTTCCAAATAGGATCACATCCAGGTACAAGGCCAGGAATTCAACACACGTTCTGAAGGGACCCAATTCATTCCATAACAACTGCTTATACCTCCTGAGCATTTACCAAGCACCCGCCCAGCACTATTCTGAGCACTTACTCTCATAACTTCCCTTAGGACCAGCCTCACATGAGTAAGACGTGATTAGAAACCCAGGCAGGCAGTCTCCAGAACCTTAGCACTTCACCAAAGGCCGACAAGTCCTCTCAACTAGTCACAGAGCACAGTGACCGAAAGTAGAGACTCTGAGGGCAAAGAGTCCTGAGTTCAAATTCCAGCTCTGCTTCCCATTACCTGTGTGACCCCGGGTGAGTTGCACTATCTCTGTGGGCCTCAGCATCTTCATCTGTGAAATGGGGTAACAGCGGTACCACATACGGCAAAGGGTGCTGGAGTGGATTGAATGAGATCATCCATTTAAATCAGCTAGCCCATGTCTGGCACTCAGTAAGCACCAAAGGATGTTAACAAGTACGATCATTAGCTCCCCTGTGTTTCTAGGACCAGCAGAGGCCTTGCACATGGCAGGTGGGTGGAATGAAGGAATGACCAAAGTGCCCAGTGAATGCTTGTCCAGGGAATGAGTGTTACAGCCCCGGCGTGGGTACACTGAGGAGGCAGTGAGCACCTGTTGATGGAGATATTATTCAAGCACACACCGGGCAGACTCTTGCTAGAGATACTGAAGAAGGGATTTGGGCACTGGGAGGACCGAATTAGAAGGACGGGGCTTTGTACAGTCCCTTCCCGGCCTGAGGATAGGTGACTCTCTGGCCCACCAGTCTGCCAGAGCATGGACAATTTTATGGAGCTCAGCTTCTTAATCAATCTTATTCTCCTGGGGCTTAGGGCTGAATCCTTTCCCCAAATTGAACATTTATGGGGCTGGAGGAGAGACGGACAAGCGGGATGGGTGAACTGTCCGCATTCCAGCTAGGAGGTTAAGGGCTTTTGTGTTCTTCTCTTCTAAACCCCAAACCTTCCCAGCCAAGCCTGGGGGCGTCCATGTCTCCTTCAAATGGGCAGGCCATTCCTGGGTCTGCACAGCCCCCGTCCCGGACGTCTGTCGTCCAGCTCCTCCTCCTTGCTCTAGACGGAGCCAGGCTGCCAGAATCTCCGAGAACCGGCAGCACTCAGCACAGGGCCTGGCCCCCAGTACATGTGTTTGTTTGTGAAGTGCGGGAACCAAGTGCAGCCATATTTCAGGGAAAGCCCGGAGGCCTCTAGGTGTCTCCCTGCTCCCTCTGACTCCCAGGCCCATGTGGTCTCTCTGTGGTCAGAACCAGCCAGCACCCCTCAGGACCATGCATGGGGCCCAGGGCAGGTGTGTCTCACTTTACCACCAGAAGGTGAGGCAACTAGCATAGGTCAGGTCCACGAGGGTAGCTTGTTGCTCAGAGGGCTCTCATTCTCACAGAAGAGGAAACTGAAGTCCCTGCAGTGCGTCCTGAAGCACAGCTCTGTTTCTGTTGCCGCCCCAAATCAGAAACCTTGGATGGCTCTCCAGTGCCCACAGGGTCAAGTCCAGGCTCTTGGGCCTGCACTCATTCCCAACTTCCCTACCATGAATCTCCTTCATGCAGATTCCATTCCAGCCTGCCTCTCTTCAGTTGGGCAGCCGGTGAGTGGGGTACCTGGGGACTGCTTACCCAGGCCAGCAGGTGCCCAGCACCGTCCCCACACCACCACCTCTCAGCTAAAGTTGTGGGGCCACTCCCAGAGCAGGCAAGAGGAGCCTGGCCCTGTTTTGCTCTTCACCGGCTGTGTCATTCTAGAGAACTGACTCCGCCCAGTTCAGTGAACATGGCCCAATATCTGCTCCGTGCTTGGCCCTGAGCTGGACACCGAGGACATGGAGAGGAACTCTGCCATCGAGGGACTCACAGTCAGGAAAGGATCAGAGGACACACATGGAAACAGACAATGACAGCCCGGAGTGATGAGGACTGTGGGGAACCAGGGAGGCACCTGACCCAGGCTGGGCGTCAGGGAAGGCTTCCCAGAGGAGGTATGAAAGAGTCGTGAGAGAGAAACAAGACAGAAGAGAGCAGGGGAGGCATTCAGCACAGCAGAAACAAGACGAGAAGCTTGCAAGGTGTAAAAGAGCAAGGTGTGTGCTCCAGCAGACCTCCGCCAACACCTGGCTCTCAAGAGCAATCCTCATCCACAGAGGCTGCAAAGAAACCAGAGGCCACAGGGAGAGGGACGAGACAAGACACAGCTGACCCCTTCATGCTTCCACACACACATACCCGGCCACCTTCATTCCCATCCGAGCCCGCGGCCATATCATTCCTTGTGGCTGCCCTGCCGCAGAGGACTGTGTCCCCAGAGCGCCGTAGTGTCTGTGCTGCCGGGCGCGATCTGTTATTATCCCCCGTCAGCGCTGCCGGCCTGTGTACATTCCTCAGTAATGAGTCTGACCCTCCTTGGCAATGTTTAATCAGAGCCTAATCAACCCTGGCTTTGATCTGCTTCATTTTCTGCAAAAACCTCAGTACCTGATTTTTACAATCTGATTAGCAGGGCTGGTTCTCTGAAGCCAAAATTACCCTGAGTTGCAGGGATCCCTGCTGAGTTCTTTGTGTTTTCCCCCTCTCTTCCAACAAGTTATTTCCTGAGACAACTGTCACTTCCCTGCTTGCCCGTGACCAACTCCCTTTCACCCTCATCTTTCCCTTCCAGTCAGTCACCAAGTCTCAAATGTTGTTGTTAGTTGCCATGAAGTCAATTTCGACTCATGGTGACCCCATGTGTACAGAGTGGAACTGTTCCATTGGGTTTTCGTGACTGTAATCTTAACAGAAGCAGATTGCCAGGCCTTTCTTCTGAGGCATCGTTGAGTGGGTTCAAACCACCAATCTTTAGGTTAATAGTTGAGCGTAAATCATTTGTGCCAAATCTATCCCCTACTCTACCCAATGGCTTCGACACTGGTCACTGTTATCACTGTCTAAACTCCTGTCCCTACCTTGCCCCTCCAACCCATCCTCCACACACAGCACGCAGAACTGACGGAAGATCTGTTCAGAGCCGCCCGCTGTCCTGAATCATCTGGCTCCAGGAACTGCTCCTGCTGACCCCTCAGCCTGGCCTCTGGCCTCTGGTGCAGCCCTACCCTGGACACATAGACTCATCCACAGGTTGTGGCCAGAGTCTGCCCTCCCCTCCACCCAGGCCCTTCATCTAGTTCACATCTCACTGTCATTCAAACACCCAGCTCCCGGACACCTTCCCTGGTCTACTCTCATACCAGGCTGCTTGGCTGATTCCTCTCCACTCTCACAGTCCTGAGGGGTGTCCCTCCATCACTGCAGCCGCTCCACCTATGGTGTTTCTTCCATCTCTCCCACCAGACTGTGAGCCCCTTAAGCCGGGTCTCTTATTCTCCAGTTCTCCCAGGGCCTAAAGCAATGCTTGACACAAAGGTGGCAGCTCAGCAAATGCTCACTGAATGAATGAGTGGATGAATGAATGAATGAAGATTCCTCAGCAGATCATTTTGGAGGCAGCATGCTGACTGGTCAGATCATGGCCCCTTCTTATCTTTCAGTTCCACAAAGCATAATTCTCCCCTCCCTGGCTCAGCGACATTCCACTACTTCCCAGCAGCTCCTATGACTCTCGGACGGAAGACTGCTTTGTTCTGACCCACGGCTCTGTCTTCCCTCCAACCAGGAGAAGATCAGGTGGGAAACAGAGGAAAAACTCCTCATGAACACAGGAAACTGGTCCTTACTTGGTCTGTGCCAGACCATGAGTGAGCTAGGCATAAATGAATCAGATCCTCTTCCTCTCCTGGGGAAGCTCACAGCCTGTTCAGGGAGCCAGAGAGGGGAACAAACTGGAACACAGGGTAAACAGGGCTTGTAGTATAGTAAACGTTCTGGCTCTGCTTGAAAAGAAATGGAAAGACTCAAGGAGAGAGCATCTGAGTTGGGGTTTAAGAGATAAACAGGAGTTCTCCAGTTAGGAAAAGAGAGACTGTGCAAAGACACAGAAGCACGATAGCACACAGGGTGTTCAGAGGATAGAAAAAACTCAGGTGGCCTGAATGGAGGCATGTATGAGGCAATAAGGATAGTTTCCTGGAACCAGATCATGAAGGGCCTTGTCCACCACCCTAGGGAGGTCAAACCACATCCTGAAGGGTCATGGTATCCGTCACCTATGTGAACTTCATGACAGCGTTGACCTGTCCCTTCCCTTGATACACGAAGGATCCCAGAGCTGTATATAGGAGGTTTGGAGAGCTATTCCAATGCTAGTATTTTTCCTATAAGGACACTGAAACTCAGAGAGGCCAAGTGACTTGGCTGAGGTCACACAGCCTGTCAGGGCAGAGCTGGGCTGGAATCCAGCATTTCCTAGCATTGAGGGAAGGTGTTCACAGGTTGGAGGCAGATGACAGAGGGGAGGTGGGAGCCAGAGGCAGAGCCAGAGCCAGGAAGGGGAGCTAGACTTGGAAGGGGGCCACTCGCCTCTTCTGCAGAAGTGAGGGGAAACTGGGAGAGAAGTCCATGTAGCTGGTCTCAGCTCACGTATTTCACACCCTTCAAGGTGCCCGGGTCTCTCAGGCACACTCTGAGGAGGCAGGGAGGTACAAAAGTCCTGAGGAGGTAAAGGCAGGAGAGATAAAACCAATGTCTCCTGAGAGTTTCCCATTGGGTTGCTTTATTTATTATTCATTCCCAACCACTCCAAGAAGACTATCAGACAACATCTACCACCTTGTCAACCATCCAACTACTGACACACCCAACCCAGGTTTTACCAAAATTCAAAACACTAAGCCCCTGTGTCAGGTCTTGTTTAATCTCCCAAAAACTCCTTGTGGTAGATACTGTTATATCCCTGTTACTGATGACCAGAGGGACTCCTGGGTGGTGCAAACAGTTGAGCTCTCAGCTGCTCATCGAAAGGTTGGTGGTTTGAATCCACCCAGAGGCACCTTGAAAGAAAGGCCTGGCAATCTACTTCTGAAAAATTAGCAATTGAACACCCTATGGAGTACAGATGTACTCTGACACACATGGAGCCACCATGAGTTGGAATCAACTCGACAGCAACTAGTAGTGATGATCAAGACAAAGTTCTTACAGGCCAAGTAATTCCCTAAAGTTCTCCCAGCTAATAAGTGTGTTTGCTTATCCTCTTCCTCAATCCAAAAGATGTGACAAGCAAATGATGGGTCTATCTGGCTAAGCAGTGACTATGCAGGATCAAACACCTCCCACCACCTAGCCAGGGGTCTTTCCTACACCATATCACCACTTTCTCTCCATGAAGGGAAAGACAAGACAGGAATTATGGCTAATGGGAGCATGGGGAGAGAGTTCCAGTTAACTGGATTTGTCACAGGTTGTCCTCAACCCCAGACTCTGATGGCAGCCCCCATGTCACCAGGCGATCATGATCAACTTGTTGCTATCGAGTTGATTCCAACTCACGGTGACCCCATGTGTTACAAAGTAGAACTACTCCATAGGGTTTTCTTGGCTGTAATGTTTACAGAAGCAGATCACCAGGCTTTTCTTCTGTGGTGTCACTGGGGGAGTTCAAACAGCTAACCTTTAGGTTGGTAGTTGAGCGCAAACCATTTGTGCAACCCAGGGACCTATGATTACAATAACCACTCCCTTTTGTGGAGGCTCCCAGGTGCCAGGCCCTGTACCAGGCACTTTGCCTCCACTGTAAGTAACTCTCACCCCAACTTCGGGAAGCCAGTGGAGTCCCATCACATCAAAGACAAGGAAAACAGCCTCAGAGGTAAACTAGTCTGTCTGCAGCCACACAGCCTGATCTCAAGTCTGTTGAACCGCAGACTCCCACCCTCCCTCATGACGTTAGGACCACTGTCGAGGCTGAGGAACTGGGGCTGCCCCACGGGAGGCCAGACCGGCCCTGCCGCCGCCACAGCCGACAGCAGGCAACAGATAAGTAGTGTTTTCTGCGCCAGGCGGCTCCAGCCCTGTGTGTGGCAGGCCAGCGCCTGCTCCGTCCTTGATTCATGGCGAGCACCTCATCAGACTCTCATTAGGTTCTGTTTTCTCTGCAAACATCTTCATGGGCCCGCCGCTCCCTCCTGTGCCCAGGAATGCAATCACGGGCTCATGGGGGATAAATCCGTCTGAGTCTATATTTTGACTAGTCCCTACAACATGTGCTCTAAGCACTTAGCAAGAGAAAGGTGGAACAGGGGAGGAGGTGGGAAGAGAGAAGGATCTCCTTCCTCATGCAGATGTGCAAGGTCCTGTTGAACCCAGCCAGCCAGTCACCAGAGATTGCTGTGCAGTACCCAATCCTCCGCCACACCTTTGTGTGTGCCTTTTCCACTGTCCATACTCCTCTCCCTGCCCATTACCACCTGCTAAAACCCTCCCCATTCTTTAATGCCCAGGTCAAATGCCCCCTCCTCCATGAAGTCTGCCCTGGTTTCCCTCTACTGGGAATGATGCCCCCTTCCTGAGCTTCTGCAGCATGTTCTTCCTCCCTTATTTTACACTTACTGGTGACTATGTCTGACTTCCCCGCTAGACCATAAGCTTCTCAAGGGCAGACTAACAGCAACTGGTAAAGTGTCACGTACAATAGCAGGCGCTAAAGAAATATCTGCTGAATTAGTGGGTAAATAAATGTTCTCACTGTCACCGTTTTCACATTTTTACTGAGCTCTTGGTCTAGATCTTGGTCTCTAGAATTCATTAGCAAGCACCTTGAGGACTCTAGAAGGGCATCTACTGGCAGAGTCCGAGAAGGCCTGGGAGTCTGGCACAGCCCTCTGAGTCAGAGGTCAACTATATGCAGGCACTGATGAGGGAATAAAACATAATCATGGTAGTTTTAAAAATGGTAGCACTATCTTTCTTTTTAATAGCACTCTGTACATTACTGACCACTTTCCCTCTGGTTATCTGATTGTCTCCTTAGAACTCCCTATGAGACCACCCACAAAGGGGTGGAGGGAGGTTAAGAGACCAGCCCAAATTCAGTTGATCCATTCGTTTCATCATTCATTCAACAGACACTAGGAAGACTGACATAGACATGGAGAGTTTCAATTCAGAGTAGTATGTGTTGTGACCGAGAAAAGGAGAGGGGGCTCTGGGAGCACAGGGGGTCCTCAGGCCCAGTTAGAGGGAAGGGGGTCTCAGGGAAGGTTCCACAGAGGAGGTGACACCAGAGCTAAATTTTGAAAGACAGGAGATATTTAGGCAAAAACAGAAGGAAGGTTTGGCAGTTCTTCAGAAAGTTAAACATAGAATTACCATGTAAGCTAGCAATTCCACACCTAGGTATATACCCAAAAGACTTGGAAACAGGGACTCAGATACTTGTACACCAATGTTTATTCCAGCACTATTCACGATAGCCCAAAAGTGGAAACAACTCAAGTGACCATCAACAGATGAATGTATAAAAAAAAGTGGTATATTCATACAATGGAATATTACTCAACCGTACAGAAATGAAGTTCTGACACATGCTAGACATAGATGGCCCTTGAGAACACGATACTGAGAGAAATAAGTCAGATGGACAGAAGGACAAATATTGTGTGATTCCACTTCAATGAAATAGCTACAAAAGGCAAATGAGTAGAGACAGAAAGTAGATTAGAGGCTATCAGGGCCCGCGGGGAGAGAGGAATGGGAAGTTTTCGCTTAGCAGATGATACAGAGTTTCAGTTGGGATGATGAAAACATTTTAGAAGTAGACAGTAGTGATAGCTGCACAACACTGTCAATATAATATTCAATATTCCACTAAACTGTACACTTAAAATGGTTAAAATGAAAATTTTATGTTATATATATATTTTTTACTACAATTAAAAAAAAACTGTAGTAAGGGAACAGCATAGGCAAAGGCACAGAGATGTGAGAGAAGAGCAGAGTAAAGTAGCAAGACAGAGTGGCAGAGCAGCGGGCTCTGTGGGCCAGGCGCCAGGCTAGGGCCCTTGCCCCTGCCCCGCAGCCATTGCACACTGACTTGCACTGGTCCACCCAGTCCTCGCCCTCCGAGGAGGGGACACAGACAGCATCCAAGGACCTCCTGTGGAGGCAGGCTGTGGAGGTAAAGATATCAGCAGGAGTGAAGGAAGAAAAGGAGGTGTTGTGGATTGAACTGTGTCCCCCCAAAAAATGTGTATCAACTTGGCTGGTCTATGATTCCCAGTATTGTGGGATTGTCCACCATTTTGTCATCTGATGGGATTTTCCTATGTGTTGTAAATCCTACCCCTATGATGTTAATGAGGTGGGATTAGCGGCAGTTATGTTAATGAGGCAGGACTCAATCTACAGCATTAGGTTGTGTTTTAAGTCAATCTCTTTTGAGATATAAAAGAGAGAAGTGAGCAGAGAGACATGAGGACCTCATACCACCAAGAAAGCAGTGCCAGGAGCACAGGGTTCCTGCGCAGAGAAGCTCCTAGACCAGGGGAAGATTGATGACAACCAAAGTCTATTAGTGGTTACAGAAGTGGCAGGGAGGGGGAAAGCATTTCCTCAGGGGAAAGCATTCTTTAGGAAACAATGAGTTTCTGTTTATGTTGAAAAATTTGGCAACAGTTTTTGGTGATGGTTGCACGACACGATTAAGGTAATTCGTGTCACTTAAATTGTACACATGAAAAATCTTGAATTGGTAAATGTGTTATATGTATCTTTACAATTTTTAAAATTGTCCTTAACGGATGCAGACAAGAGAAAACTTCCTGGAGGAGGTAGCACTTAAGCAAGGCATGGAAAAATGGGGAGGATGTGGGTGTGGAGGAATATAAAAGGGAGCATTCCAGGAGAAGGGGAAGGCATCAGCAAAGACAAGGAGATGGGAAGTCAGGGGGATGCATGGGGATCAGGAAGTAGTTCAACTGGGTCCACCACCCTCAGCAGACAGCTGGAAACAGGACAGAGACGAGGGGTGAATGCCTCTCACCTGGGGAAGGAGGGCAGCTCAGGTGGGCCAGACAGAGCAGGCTCCACCCTTGAGGTCAATCCTGGGAGGCTGGGAGTCCTGCCTCTCCTGAGTTGCCCTTCCAACTCTTCCCACAGACGGAAGGCTGGAAAGGTGGAGGAAGGCCTCCACCCAGGGCTATCCCCACCTTGAAGCACCTTGAGCTGACAGTCCAGCCTGACCAAAACAAGTGATCACAGAGGTGGGGAGGCCCAGGGAGATCTACTTCTGTGACTCCACTCTGCCTGTAAAATGGGCACCTTCCTGACTGAGAAATGAAAAGGGCACGTGCCCAAGAGATCTTCGATCTCAGCATTTAGCCCAAACAAAGACTTATTCAACTATTCAGCCACAAGCTGTCACCAATGCCCTGTGTGATGGTGGGCAAATCCCTGCCCCTCTCCGGGCCTCAGCTTTCCCAGACCTACAGTAAAGGCATCAGGAACATGGAGTTTGTGTGTGTTAGAGTCATGCAGGCCACCCTGGGGGTCATCTCAGAGACGACTACTGACCCCTCAGAACAAAGTGCCCCTCAGCCTGGCATCTGAGGCCCAACATGTCTGCCCCTGCCCCTCACTAGCCTTTCATTACCCCCCAACACCCACCCTTCAACCCTGCCCAAGAGCCTGTTTGTCCTGACCTCTTCACACCTTGGGATTGCACTTGCCGTCTGGAAGGTATTCTACTTCCTGCCAGGCTAACTTCTGCTTCCTGGTTCCTTGGAGATCTCCAGTGTCTTGGCATCTATCTTACTCCATCTCTGCTTCTCTTGCTTGCTTATTTAATCCCTTTTATATCTCAAAAGAGACTGACTCAAGACACACCCTACATTAATCCCACCTCATTAACATAACAAAGACAACCCATTCCCAAACGGGATTACAACCACAGGCATAGAGGTTAGGATTTACAACATATATTCTGGGGGGAAACAATTTAATCCATAACACATATTTTTAGACATTTAATCCATATGACAACCCCATGAGGTGGGCACAATTATTTGCACCATTTTATAGTGGGGCAACTAAAAAACAAAGATTAAGTAACCTCCCAAGGTTGCCCAGCTAGCAGGTGGAGGAGCTGAGATGATGCAAACTCAGGCTCCAGGGTCCATGGTCTTTTTTGGTATGAATATTCACTAAACAAACTATAATACACGTTAGTATTTGTTGTTGTTAGTTACCTGCAGAGTAGAACTGCTCCATACGATTTTCAGGGCTGAGACCTTACAGAAATGGATTGCCAGGCCTATCTTCTAAGGCACCTCTGGGTAGGTTCAAACCACCAATCTTTCAGCTAGTAGCTGAGTGTTTAACCATTTGCACCAACCAGGGACTCCATGGTCTTTTTTAACCACTAGACCAGGGGGTGCAGTGGTTAAGTGTATGGCTGCTAACCAAAAGGTCAGCAGTTCAAATCCAACAGCTGCTCCTTGGAAACTCTATGGAGCAGTTCTATTCCGTCCTATAGGGTCTCTATGAGTCGGAATCAACTCGATGGCAATGGGTTTGGTTTAGGTTTGGGTAGACTACACTGCCTCTCAAAAAGTAACGCAGCACGTGAAAGTACCCTATTCAGAGACTGCACTTAATTAATATTTGCTGCACAAACAAGTGAGTGACAGGATGGACAGTCTTGCATCTCTTCCCACCTGTAATATTAGCTTCCCCGGTTTGTAGCCCTCACACTGCTGGCTGGGAACACTCAACCTCCATAGCACGCTCATTCTACACAGGTTCTGGGACCCTACCTGTCCCAGCAAGAAAATCTGGGAGAGTTTTAACGAGCTCACAATGAGGTGCTGTCTTAGTTATCTAGTGCTGCTGTAACAGAAATACTACAAGTGGATGGCTTTAACAAACAGAAGTTTATTCTCTCACATTATATGAGGCTAGAAGTCTGAATTCAGGGTGCCAGCTCCAGGAGAAGGCTTTCTTTCTCTGTCAGTTCTGGGGGAAGATCCTTGTCATCAACCTTCCCCTGGTCTCGGAGCTTCTCAGCAAAGGGACCCTGGGTCCAAAGGACGCACTCTACTCCCGGCTCTGCTTTCTTGGTGGTGGGAGGTCCCTCTCTTATCTGCTCAATTCTCTCTTTTATATCCCAAAAGAGACTGACTCAAGATACAACCTAATCTTGCAGATTGAGTCCTGCCTCATTAACATAACTGTCTCATTAACATCATAGAAGTTAGGATTTACAACACATAGGATAATCACATCAGATCACAAAATGGTGGGCAACCACACAATACTGGGAATCGCAGCCTAGCCAAATTGATACATATTCTGCAGAGGGACACAATTTAATCCATAACAGGGGCTTAGGATAGCTACAAGCCCTGCTCTTGCCATCCACATCATCATCAGGCTTGATGTGACCCTGCCTTTGTCTCCCTAACCGTGCTCCCCTGCTTCTGACCCCTCCGGCTCCCCACATGCCCTCAATTTCACTGTCATTCACAGCCAGCTTCTAACCCAAGCCCTCCAGAAACTCACTCCCACCCGGGCCAGGGTATTCCATCTCTGCCCAGGCTAGCACCCACTCCCTCCCTTTCTCCCTCCACCAGCTGCACCACAATGAGAGTCCCAAGTCCCCAAACTCAGCCTCCCTCACCACCTGCTGCCACAGGCTCCTGTTCTGGCCCAATCCTGCCTGTCTCATCAGCCCCAATACCAACACCACGGGAGCTATGTTGTGGTTGTTGTGTGCTACCGAGTCGATTCTGACTCATAGCAATCCCATGTGACAGAGTAGAACTGCCCCATAGGGTTTTCTAGGCTGTAATCTTTACAGAAGCAGATCACCAAGTCTTTCTCCTGCAGAGCCACTGGGTAGGTTCGAACTGCCAACCTTTCAGTCAGCAGCCAAACACTTAACCATTGAGCCACCAGGCACCTGAATCAGTGTTCCTCAAAGTCCAGTCCTTTGCCTAACGTCAACAGAGGCTTATTAAAAATGCAGATTTCTGGACTACTCTGGACTCCCTGAGTCAGAATAACTAAGGGTGATACCTGGGAAGACATTTGGGCCCAGGAACCCAAATGCACGCACATTCAGAGGAGCTGAGCTCCCTGCTCGTCCATACTCCCCCATTCCCCGAAACCTTCCCTTCCTTCCCCAGCTTCTCCACCACCTTTGTCTCTGTCCTCCTGGCCTCCCCTGCAGCTTCCACATCGTTTTCACTGGCCGCTCCCTGCAGCCACTCAGCCAGCATCAAATCATACACTGGCCAAGCTCTGGATTTGTTGAAAAAGGGCCCTGCATTCCTGCACAGCTCCACCTTACCGAACTTCCAGTTTCTCTAAATGGCCTCTGTACTCCTTTCACGGTTAATCCCAACCTCCCTGCTGCCCCCAATCCCAATCCAGAATCACACCCATCAGTACTACCTTACTTATCCACACTCAAACCAGCCCCATCCTGCACTGAGTTTGCGTTAATGATGGTGAACGAGTTAGGGAAAAGTTGTCGGGAAAAGTGGCACAATTTGAAGAATGTAACCCATGTCTCTGAATTGTACCCACAGAAATTGTGGAAGTGGGGTACATTTCGTTGTGTATAATTTTACCAAAAAACAAAAAACTAGCCCCATCCAGAATGCCTGCATCTCTGCAGGCCCAGAAATGATTATGTTTTGACTATTCCAGTCTCACCAGAGCAGTGGCTCTCAAGTCCCCCCCTATAGGGGGTGAAGAGCCAGGGGATCTCCATACTCACAACCTGGCCTGGGGAACGGTGTCTGGCAACCCTAGTGTCAGCCTAATATCCATCTGCATCCCACTTTGAAGTTCTTCCTATCTCTGGTAAATATCTGACCCCTTAAACTGCCTCTTTCCTTCTTAACACAAGCTTTTCCTTCCCATTCAACCTCTCTTTCCCCCTGATTAAAGAGCAGAGGATTTGAGAAGTCATTTTTAAAATACCATAAAACAATAAACCCCTTTTGAGCTAATCACACCCCATAATGAAGCTTAAGCCCACTGCCAGATTACTCATTCTAGAGCCCAGCTCTATGTCATACCCTTGTTCAAAAACCCTCCATGGCTCCCCATTGCCTGAAGGATCAAAATACTCAGTACAATCATAAAACAGCAAGTGGCAGTGGTATCCAATGTACTTAAGATGTGTGTGAAAAGAACAGTAGTAGTAATGTGAAGAACGTAACAATAACAATAAAAATAACATCATCTAACAATTACTGAACACTTACTATGCGCCTTATATATATTAATACTTAATCGTCACAACAACTCTGTGAGGTAGGCGGTACTGTTGTCCCTTATTTATAATCGGGGCTGTGGTGAGGTACAGGGCTGAGAAGGGAAATTGGGGAAACCCTGCCCAAGCCAGGCCATCCCAGTTTCGACCTTCTTTTCCTCCACTGGGCTGGAACCACACACTTGCTGGAGGCCTCCTACAGGCCAGTTCCCTGTATGGGCACTGCCACCCTGAGGAAACCCTGCAGCTCTTCCTGGAAGTCTATAACTGCTCACCTGAACTCTGGCTGGAGATGCTCAGACAGGCCCATCTGTCAGCCTGGCCCTGGGTTGGCTCTCAGGGGTCTATCCTGTCCCATGAAGCAGCTCTACAGCCAGGCTCTGTTCCTCCACATCCACCTCCCTTCTTTCTGAGAGAAGACATGTCCCTCACAGGTGCACAGTATTTTACAGTATGCAAAATGCTTCATCCAGACCTCATGTCAACCCAGCGAGATAAGCAGGATAGGGTTTGGCCTCCATTTTACAGAGAATGAAATAACTGTGGCACTCACTATGTTCCAGGCACTGTTTAATAATTTAACCCTCCCTACAACCCCGTATGAGACTACTATACCTCCCTTTTACAGATGAGGAAACTGACGCACAGAGAAGGGAAGGGACTTGCCATGGCCCCATGTCAAGTCAGTGGCATTACTGACCAGGCAGGGCTTGAACCCAGGAATCCCTGGGGACAGTCAGTCTCTAGAAGTCACCACCATGGCCAATTTAACATCAAAAGGTCAGAGTAGTCTGGTCCATCTGCCCTGCTGCTATTGACCATCCAAAACCTTCTGAACACCCAGACGTGTGGGGCAGGCATCTGGCCAACCACTTGGGACGGTTTTCAGCAGCCTCTGGGGCCAGAGGCCAGAACCGCCAAGTCTGGTTCTGGTGCATTCATCCAGCCACCCCCACCCCATCCTTGCCCCACAGCACCCTAGCCAGAGATGCCCCCCCAACCCAGCCTCTCACTCCTGCCCACTGATCCAAATTTCCATTCCCTCAGCAGCATGAGCTCAGTAGGGAGGAAGGCAATCTGATTACAAGCAGTCCTGGCCTCAGGGTCGCCAAGGGCGTGGGCGTCATAAAGCAGGCACCATCCGAGGCATTGGGCAGGGGTGGGGAAGACAGCAGTAAGCCTTGGACTTCGTAGCCAGGCTCTACCACCATCACGCTGGGCAGCTTTCTGAGCCTCGGTTTCCTCACTTGGAAAATGCACCTTATCATCCCCGCCTTACCTAACTCTCTAGCCCACTGTGCTGCTCAAAGAGATAATGGACAAGAACATGCTTTGGAAAACAGAAAATATGATTCAAACATGAGGGGGTTTTATTACTGCTAAATAATCTATTCTAATATTACTATGATTCCAATCAAACTTAGCAAGCCTTCCCTGAGCACCTGCCCTGTGCCATGCCTGGTGGTGGGCACTGGGGACACAGAGAGGAATAAACACAGTTCCAAGGTATGTTCAGCTTGCCCCCCAGATGTCACTGCCTGGTGGAGAAGACAGACAGTAAACAGGTGATCTGTCAGGCCCATCTGTCAGCCTGGCCCTGGGGTGGCTACACAGTGTGGTCAGTGCTGTGGAAGGGGACGCTCAAGGGATTGTGGTGGGGGACCTGAGAAAGGGCTCTGGGCCAGCCTGCAGGTCAGCCAGTTCTTCTAAGATGGCCTTGAAGTGAGTCTCAAAAGACCAGCAGCAGTTTGCCAAATAAAGAAGGGGAAGAGGGCACTGCAGGCAGAGAGAACAGCGTGGGTAAAAGCATGGAGACGGAAGACAGCATGGTGCTTTCAGGGAAAGTGTGTTTGGAGCACTAAGGGCAGGGTGATGAGGAGCGACGACAGAATCAAAGCACCGAGCACATGGTAGGTGCTCAGAATGTGGTCCTTCTCTTCCCCTCCCCACCAATCCCCATGGACTCAGCTCCAAGCTCAGAAATTTCTGCAAGTTGGCTGACCCTGGCCTGGACCCTTTATGCCTTATCTTCTCAGTGGGCTGGGACCCAATGTTCCTGCCTGTAACAGGTGGCATAAGAGAGCCGCACTGACCTGAGTTTCTGGACTCCAAATTGGGATCAGCCTATTAATCAAGCTCATGCTGAAGGGACAGTAGTGAGGCGGCAGTGTCACCCAGAAAGAATGTGCAGGCTGGGCACACACTGCGGGAACCCCAGCTCTGTCCCTTATGGGCTGTGCGACCTTGGACAACTCACTCAGGGGCCCAGACCTTGGACTTCGGGCCAAAGGTGGAGAGGGTTACACAAGGTACCCATCAGAGTCCTCACACACCATTAAGTACTCAATCCACCACCAGTTGCCACCAGTCGATTGCGACTCATGGTGAGCCCATGCGTGACGAGTAGAACTGCTCCATTCGGTTTTCATGGCTGTGACTTTTCAGAAGCAGGTTGCCAGGCCTTTCTTCCAAGGTGCCTCTGGTTAGGTTCAAACTGCCAACCTTTCCGTTAGTAGCACAGCACTTAACCATCTGCACCACCCAGAGAGTCTTAAAAGTATTTAATTCAAAAAAAAAGAAAAACAACCATTGCCATCAAGTTGATTCTGACTCATAGAGACCCCAAAGGACAGAGGAGAACTGCTCCATAGGGTTTCCAAGGTTGTAATCTTTACCAAAGCAAACTGCCACATCTTCTTCCCGCGGAGCAGCTGGTGGGTTCCAATTGCCGACCTTTCGGTTAGCAGCTGGGTGCTTTAATCACTGCACCACCAGGGCCCCTTAACTATTCAAGAGCAGGAGCTAAATTTCACTATCATAGTAAACTGAGGCTGTCTCAAAAAATCAGGCCGTGGGGTCACTCAGTAATCATGAAATGTTTCACAGGACAACAGTACAGATGCAGAGGGGTGGCCAGTCACTGAGATGAGAGAAGCGGGGAGAGGGCAGCCTCACTGGAAGGCTGCTCTCGGGCCATTCTGAAATGAAGGCTGGCTCATTCCTTCCTCCACACAAGGGACTAGGGCCAGGCTGCAAGCGGTTCCTAATAAGTCGGGAAAGGGAAATCAATGAAAACGTTACAATCCACAGTAGGCCCACACTGTTTAGAAGGCCCTCTCTGTGGTGAAGCACTCCACTCTGCTGGCAGCGGGGGCCCGAGAAAGCCCGAGTCCCAGCTGTGTGACAGTGGATTAGTCATCTCATCTCTGCAAGCTGCCGGATCCCGTTTGTATAAGGGTGTAATAACCCTCCAAGGTCCTGGCAGAAGTCCAGCCAGAGGATGTTGGCAAAATGAAAACTGCAAGTGAAGAGTGAAGGAGTAGGATGAGGAAGGAAGCAGAGGTCAGGAGAGTCACTTCAGGGCAGGGCGAGCCGAAGACCTTCTAACCAGAAGCACCACATCGCTGTAGCTGGGAACGAAGACAGGTTCCCCCAGCTGGCTCATTCCTCCTGGTCCGCTCAGAACTCCACCTAGGCACCCCACATAGGAAGCCTCCCCAACCCCCAGACAAGACAAGGGGCCCACCTCAGCCACTCTGCACTGTCGAGGTTTACTCGTCTATCTCCTTCATCCACCCAGCTGGGAACACTCCCTGAGCCGGGAGCTCTCTAAGGCATGGCTGTGTCTCTGGTGCCAACACACGGCTGGGGCACAGAGCAGGGAGGCTCCAGGGCTGGGTTCAAGGAGGCAGGAGAGGAATGCAGGTGGAAGGGCTGGCCCCTTGATCAGGGCTCCAGTAGACAGGGGCTTGAATTTGAGAACTAGAACAATGGAAGGAAAAGGGCCTGGAGAAGGGTGCGGTATTGGGACCCATCAGCTGGCATTTATTGAGCACCTACAGAATACCAGGCATCTACATACAGCTTCTCATTTAGCCCTCGCTTACAACCACCCTGTAGGGTAGATACTATCATCCTGTTCTACAGATGAAGTAAAGAAAACTCTTCATCTGTAAACAGGAGATTAGCAATGCGGCCAAGTTCACACATCTTAGGAAAGGCTCATTCTGCCTGACTCAGGGGCTAGGGTCTTATCCTGGACCCTCCTTGGCCTCTGCCCCCAGGCGCCAGAGCATCTCCAGAGAACACGGGCAGAACCCACGGTCAGGGAGCTGCACTCCAAGTACAAAGATGCCTGAAACTCAAGAATCCCCGAGGCCACTTAGATCCCAGCAATTAACCCCCACTTTACAAGGTGGGAAAATTCTGAGAGTTTTCCTCCCCTCGCGGAGCTGGAAGTGGCTAATGCGATGCTCAGCACAGGCTTGAGTTTAATAAAACTAGAAGCAGCTAATGGTTAACAATAAAAAATAATATTTTTCCTTCAAGCAATTAAATTGTAATATAGAGCTCACTAATTCCTTCCTGTTCCTTCCCTTGGGATCTCAGATCAAGCACCAGGAGAAATAAATTATGTGTAGCTATTACCCGCTTCCAACCCAAGTTTTAAGGAATCTATGGGAGAAATATTACCTCCTTCATTAAGGCAGAAATCTCTGCGATTTTTACAATGGTTTCATATAACAAGTTATCTTTCTGCAAAGGCAGGACCCACCCCCATCTTAAAGACCAATAAATTCACTTCTTGCCCTTCCTCCAAAGAATCTTAGTGTGTATGAATGAATTGTACCAAAAGGACAGCTAAAATTTATCCATGGCTCCCTGTGGCCATAGAAAAAAATAAAACTTCCCTATTCCCCACCTCAGCCTCGCGCTCTAAGCCCTCCCACATTATTTCTCTCTGTTCCCTCCTTACAAGCTTTACTCCAGCCAAGCAGAACTCACTGCTGTTCCTCATACAAGCCCTCTGCTTTCCCACCTTTGTCTTGGCCCATGCTGATCATGCTGCCTGGAATTCCCTTTGCACCAATTCTCCAAGACACGCCTCCTCCACAATCCTGGCCTGGTCCCCCAGCTGGAACAGGTCATTCACTCTTTGACCCCTGTAGCATTCTGTCCCTTAAAGACCTTCCACTTTCGACCTTGGGTGATAGCCACTTGAGACAGCCATATTAGACTAAGAACAGAACACCTTCAACGTGGTAACCCCATGTGACTCATCTTTGTATGCCCTCTCCACACCGCCTAGCATGATGCACATTATATTATAGGTGGTATATCCTGAGCTCCTGGGAGGCGCAAACAGTTAAGCACTAGGCTACTAACTGAAAGGTTAGTGGTTCAAATCCACCCAAAGGCACCTCAGAAGAAAGACCTGGCTATCTACTTCTGAAAGATCACAGCCATTGAAAACCCTATGGAGCACAGTCCTACTGTGAAACACATGGGGTCACCAAGAGTCAGAATCGACTTGACAGCAACTAGTTCAGTTTTTTTTTTTTTTTAATAAATGTATATTTGCTGGGTGGACTAATAAACAAATTCAATAACTACTGAGGCTTACTTCTATCAAGACAAAGGAAGGAAGCTGTGAAGAGGCAGGACAAGGGTCCCCTGGACATTAACCACATAATATAGAGACAGTCATATAGCACACACCCTATGAATGATTAATGACAGGTTCTCTAAGAAAAGTAGGAGAAAAGACAACAATGCAAATCTGAGCATGTTCCCCCTGCCGGAAATCCTTCAATGGAAACCCCTGCCTGCTGGACAGAATTTGGACTTCCCGAGCTTGGCATCTGAGGCCCTTCATGAGCGAGTTACCAGCCTCATCCCCTTGTTTCACACTTTAACTTCCTACTCTAGTCACCTTGCCTTTGCACATGCAATCCCTCCCCACCATTCTGCCTAAGGGACCCTATTCACCCTTCAAAACACAATCCAGTATCCTCCCCCCTGAGTTGGAGGGGCCATCTCTGGAGAGCCACTGTCTGTTCTGGAGTCTCCCCTTGCCCAGGCTGTGAACGTGCGTGGGGTGGGCTCAGAGGATTTGATCCACCCGCAGCACAGGCCTTGGTCAGTGAAGGGCCCAAGTCAGCAACAACGGAGCCGAACTAAACACAAATGAGAAGGAAGAAGGAGAAAGAGTTCTGCTGGAAGGACCCACCCAACCGCCATGCCTCTTGCACAGTCCAGCTAAATAATTAGCACTTACTCTGTGCTAAACTCTGTTCTAAATACTTTCACATGTATTATCTCACTTTATCCTAACAACAACCTATGAGATAGGTGCTGCCATCCTTATTTTACAGATGAGGGAACGGAGGCACAGAGAGGTTAAGAAACTTGTTGAGGTCACAGAGGTGATGAGGTGGAATTAGGCTCAGAGCCAGTGGTTTTCACCACGCTAACCAATGCCTCTCTATAAAACACAAGGACGTATTAGGGGTAGGGGCAGACCAAAGTTATTCTAATAGCAAATCCCTTAGATACGAAAACTCCACATCCGTTTTCTGGTGCCTTCTCTCCTCTACCCCACAGAGGCTTTCTGTGTTGCTCAGGCCGACATTCCGAGGACTCCCCACCCCCACCCACCCCACCACCCAGACCAGACAGCAAACAAACAGGACACAATTAAAGAACCAACCAGAAAATCCCATAAACTCTCCTGGCCTTCCCCACCACTCCAGTGTGGGATGACATCTGAGCTGGGGGACGACCTAAGCCCTAAAGCCCGCAGCTCTGAAGACAAATGCGACAGGCAACGTCTCCTTGGAAAGATGCTCCAGAGGATGATGCGGAAGATGTTCCAGACAGTGATTTTCCATCTGGAGGATTTCTGAATCCCTGATGTCACAAAGCAGGAACAGGAGCTGACTAGGGCTCCTGTGTTTATTCTATGACCCCTCACTCTCCCCAAAGGGCAGCTTTAGGCTGCAACCCGTGGAGCTTCTCCGCAACCCAAAGTTCTCCCTCACTTAGGGTCTGACAAAGCCGAGAGGCAAGGCTGGCCGCCCACCTCCAGATGGAGATCAGTCTGTTTACAGGTCCTCTTCCCCCTCCCGTGCCCCAAGCACATAGCACTGCCTGTGGGCCCTGACTCTGCTTCCCTCCATCTGGTTCCCAAATTCGGTGACAGGACTTTTGTGAGCACAGAACACCAGCCCTTGAGGCCAAGCCTGGGGACTTCTGTTCAGCCACTGCCACCTAGGCACAACCTGGGAATAGGTAGACTGAAAGCTGCTGCCAAAACAGAGAGTAACTTCCTGGAAGGGCCACACCAAGAGCTTTCCAGCCAGGAGTGCCCTTCAGATGAGTCACCATTGTGGGTGCTACTCATACTTTGTCCCACATTTCTCTCTGCCAAGCCTTCCCCAACGTTTCCATTCCATAAAAACCTGGCCCCTTCCACAGGCACACCATTTCACAGTTTACGAGCCCCTTGACCTAGATTATCTCATCTGCCCTGGTCACAGCTCCGCGTGGGCAGCATCTTTACCCCACTGCACAGAGACAGAAATGGGCTGAGTGAAGTGACTTGCCCAAGTTCCCACAACTAATGATGATCATCGCAGTCATAAAAGGAGTCACTGATAGTAAGAGCAGGTGTGCTTATCACACACCAAGCACTGCTATGCATATTACATTCATTAGGGTCGCTATGAGTCGGAATTGACTCGACAGCAACGGGTTTGGTTTCGTTTTTTTTTATTGTGTTTAAGGCCAGCTACTACCTAGGAGGAGCCCTGATGACGTAGTGATTAAGAACTTGTCTGCTAACCAAAAGGTTGGCAGTTCAAATCCACCAGGCACTCCTTGGAAACCCTAAGGGGCAGTTCTACTCTATCCTATAGGGTCGCTATGAGTCAGAATCAACTCGACAGCAATGGGTTTACAACCCATGTAAGGAGCCCTAGTGGCACAATGGTTAAGCACTCGACTACTAACTGAAAGGTTGGTGATTCTCTGTGGGAAAAAGACCTGGCGATCTGCTCCCATAAAGGTCACAGTCTATGGAAAACCCTCAGTTCTCCTCCGACACATGGGGCTACTACGAATTGAAAATCAACTCGGCGGCACTTGACAACAACAACCTATGTCCACTAAAGAGGACACTGAAGCACAGAGAGGTTGAGTGGTCTGCAAAAGATTACTCAGCTAGAAGAAGAGCTGGGTTTCCGATCCAAGTCTCCCTGACCCAAAGCTGGGGCTGTGAGGTGGGCTGCCTCTGCAGGGTAATGACAGAGCCCAGCTGCATGCTCAGCCAGGGCCCCAGCCCTACCACTGTCCCACGCTACCCCCAAACACTTCGGAAAACTTAAGAGTGCACAGGCACTCGGCCTGGAGGAACTAAGGCACAGATGGAGTGTCAGATGCTCCTGTTCCTGGTACTCACCCAGGGCCCATGTGTGCCCTCATGTCCCCTCAGGACAATCCTATGCCATAGATTCCACCCTCCTGCCACCCAAGAAGCTCAACAAACCCCATATAGGATAGACCCCAAAAGAAAATCACCAAGGCATATCATAATCACACTCGCCAAAACCAAAGACAAACAAAGAATCCTGAGAGCAGCTTGTGAAAAACAAGAACTCACATACAGAGGAGAAACAATAAGACTAAGCTCAGACTATTCGGCAGGAACCATGAAGGCAAGAAGGCAATGGGATGACAAATGGAAAACCTTGAAAGAAGAAAATTGCCAGCCAAGACTAAACATCCTGCAAAACTCTGGTTCAAATATGATGGTGAAATTAGGACATTTCCACATAAACAGAAATTAAGGGAATATGTAAAAACCATACAAAACATACAATTATTAAAGGGAGTTCTTCGATTTGAGAACAAACAACTTCAGCTCACAGGCAGAATTTAGGATGCAGGATCATACCAGCCAGACACCAAGCTAAGAAATGAACTCTCAAGGACTATCCAAAACCAAAAGAAATACAACAGGGAAGGAGAAGTTAATCAGTAAATGACAACAACATCAGAACAATAAAAGAGGGAATAAACGGTGTAGGTATAGAACCTTCTAATGGAGAGGAAGGCAAGGCGATACCAAGTAATAATAGACTGCTTCAAACTTAGAAAGATAAGGGTAAATTTCATCATAACCACAAAGAAAGTTAACAAACATACTCATAAAAATA
>NW_004443951.1:1636457-1673429 GCF_000243295.1 Trichechus manatus latirostris | reverse complement strand
AAAAAAAAAAAAAAAAGTTCCCCCAATGAGTTCCCCATTGGTGCCTATACAGGGAGTCCCAACAAATACTTGGTGTGGGGGTGGGGGTGAGTTTGGGGAAGAGTGTTTATGAAAAATGAAAGTGATGCTCAGAATAGGTTTTCTTATTAGAAGTATTTTAAAAAATGTATATGTATGAAAAATATTAAGAACATTTATATCCTTGTTTACTTTACTGTGCAATACTCTGTCTTTTAAGAAATGGGGTGCTATCATGTAGAATGCCAAGATGCTACATTATTGGTCACCTGATGCATGAATAAATGAAATTCACTTTGTGAATTTAACATTCAGTTGACTGCATTTTCAAACTATCTTATTGATGTATGTGCTCTATTTTGTATTTGCTGGCCTATCTTACTTTACATATTTTCTTATTTTTAACATACATTGTAATATTTTATTATGTTATTCATTATTTTTAATAAAATATTTTCTGTCTCTAAAAAAAAAGAAGATTCCACCCTCCTCGTTTCCAGGAGAGGAACCTGAGACCCAGAAGAAGGGGCGGGAAGGGAAGGATGCAAGGCTTGGGGGGCTCCAAAGCTCCCGGCTTCTTTCTGTGATATAATTTATAAAGTGCTCACCCTTGATCCCAGAGAGGCTGTCAAGAAAGAATAGGGGAGAGAGAATCACACAAGGAAAGGCTGGCCTGCACCGGTGTTACTGCTTGGAGCACAGAGCAGGGCACTTATCCCGGGAGGTGGAGCGGTCAGATCAGGTGGGGATTTTTTTAGTTTGGTTTTTTATTTGTTTTGTTTTAATTGAGACAGAACTCACATACCATAAAATTCACGCTTTTAAAGTGTACAGTTCACTGGTTTTGAGTATATTCAGAGTTGTGCACACATCACCACTATCTAATTCCAGAACATTTCATCACCCCAAAAAGAAACCCCATACCCATTAGTCACTCCTCATTCTGCTCTTCCTCCATTAGCAACCACTAATCTACTTTCTATCTTCATAGATTTGTCTATTCTGGACATCTCATATAAATGTGATCACTCAGCACAGTGTTTTCAAGGTTCAGCCAAGGTGTAGCATGACTCAGTACTTCATTCCTTTTTCATAACCGAATAATAGTCCACTGTACTGACATATCACATTTTATTCATCCATTCATCAGCTCACAGACATTTAGGTTGTTTCCACTTCTTGGCTATTAAGACTAATGCTGCTATGAACATTCATGTACAAGTTACTGTGTGGACATATGTTTTCATTTCTCTTGGGTGAATACCTAGGAGTGGAACTGCTGGGTCACATGGTTACTCTATGTTTAACCCAGACTCTTTTCCAAAGAGGCTGCACCATTTTACATTCTCATCAGCAATGTATGAGGGTTCCAATTTCTCCACATTCACCCCAACACTTGTTATGGTCTGTCTTTTTTAACAGAGCCATAGTAACAAGTGTGCAGTAGTATCTCACTCACTGTGGTTCTGGCAGGGTTGTGAACCTCAGACTCAGGGTAGGGGCCTCCATTAAAGAAGGACTTTGGGATTCAGAGCCTCTCAGGGTCTGCCTCATCTCATGTCCCTCGTCTGTACAACACTGTCCTCTCCTGTCAAAGGAGCACTTATTGAGAGTGCTCATGATGAGCCAGGTACTGTTTTAAGCCCTATTATTATACCTGTTTTACAGATGCAGAAACTAAGGCACAGAGAAAAGTGATTGCCCAAGGTTACAAAGCTGGTAGGTGATGGCGTCAGGGTTCAAACCCAGGAGTCTGGCTCCAGAGCCCTGACTCTTCTGCCGGGATCTTCTGCCTCCCAAGTCAAAAGAGACAATACCAAGACCACACTTTATCTGAAAACTAAAGTCCTGCGCCACTTTTAGCTATTACTGTATCAGAAAGCCCCACTTTCTCCACAGTCAGCCCGGTGCCCCAGCCCCAGCAGACGTAGGCTTTTAATAAACGTTTACGGAAGGCAGGCAGGCTGCACTTGTTTCTCGCTCCCTGCATTTGCTCACAGGTGACTTCTACTTCGAATCCCTTTCTACTCCCTTCCATCAAGGATGACAGGGCACTACAAGGTCAGCATGGGGCTCGGGTCAGTGCTCCTCCCCCTCACCAGGCTGCCTCTCCAGGGGGACCAAGCCTTCTCCTTGCACCTGCCCCGTGCCAAGGTGTGGTGTGCACAGATCTGTGGCTGGTAGAGGTAGGGGTGGCTGACCCTGAGCCATCTGGCTGTGGGACAGAGATTTCTTCTCACATCCCTGAGTCACTCTTAAAGCACAGGCCCAGGTCACCCTTGCTGGCCACCCCAGGTGGCAGGGGTTGGAGGGTAGGGGGCTGCTTGCCAGAGCTGGGGTTACCACTTGGCTGTCTGCCCCAAAACTCAACCCAGCCCAATTCGTGAGGAACAACCGTGTCAGCAAGAGCTTGTCTGCCTTGGGACCTCAACCACAGATGATTCTAGCCACACTCTCTGCATGGCCATAAAACTCTCGGCTAATAGCCATCCCTGACAGTCTTCTGAAAACCCTTCCAGAGGCCTCGGGATCCTGTCCTCAGAAGCTCGGCCTGCCCACGGGGATTATAGGAGAAAGTGGCATCGGAGAGTACTACAGCTTGTCCCCTTTTGGGGATGTTCCTGCTGCCTGAAAGGCACCTCAGCTCCGCATGGCGGCATCAAGGCTCCTGTCTTGGTTCGCGTCTGTTCAACAGACCTTCCCTGGCTTTGAAGTCAGTTGAACGCGAGCTCAAATCCCTGCTCTGTGTGACTTCACCTCTCTGAGCCTCGGCTGCATTCAATGCAAAAAGTAATTCCATCTCCTCCTGGCAGGGTCCCTGTGGGAGCTGACATTTACTGTTCATTTACTCTGTGCCTGGCTCTTTTCTAAGCACTCATTATATGTACATATATATACTCACGAATCTTCACCAGAACACTATGAAGTAGGTACTATCATTATCCCTATTTTACAGATGAGGAAACCAGGGCTTCAATCCAGTTTGTTCTGCTTCAAAGCCCTGCTGAGAGTTTGCATTTCTAACAAGTTCCCAAGCAATGCTGCTGGTTAGGGAACAATTCTGAGAACCACTAGTAGAGCAGTGGGTCTCAAAATTTACTATACATAAGAATCACCTGGGGATCTTGTTAAAATGTAGATTCTGATTCGGTATATCTGGGGTGGAAATGCAAATTCTCAACAGAGGTTCGAACCGGAACGAACCAGTTCAAAGCCTGAGAGGAAACAGAAGCACCAAAAAAAAAAAAAAAAAAAAAAAAAACCATTGCCACTGAACCAATTCCAGCTTACAGCAACTCTAAAGGACAGAGTAGAACTATCCTATAGGGTTTCCAAGGCTGTAATCTTTACGGAAGCAGACTGCCCCACCAGCGGAGCAGCTGATGGGTTCAAACTGCTGACCTTTCAGTTATCAGCCAAGCGCTTAACCACTGTGCCACCAGAGCTCCTTTAACAGAAACACAGACAGGTGTAAAGGAGATGAATACATAGGGCGTCTAGGACAGGCCCTGCATCTAGAGCTGCTCAAAAGCATGAGTAATTCCTCCCCTGAGTAGACCCGGGTGGGACTTGGGGACCCTGATAGTAATAGAGAAGCCCTCACCCCAAAGAGTTCGCAGGGCAAACTGGGCTCCCATGTACCCCTGAACACAAACCTCCCACCCCAAGGCAATCAGAGCCCAGAAGAAGGAGCTCTGAATTGTGCCAGCCCAGGGCAGGAAGGCTTTCCAGCTTCCCGGGTAAAATGGGGTGCTGGTCGGGTCAGTCATGCCACAGCCCCTCTACAGCCTCCTGATTCGTGACCATGGCCAGGGAGACACAGGCAGGGCCAAGCACTCCAGATCCCCCCACAACCAAAACCGCACACATTAAGCCTCTTAGATTTTCCGATTTTAATCAAGACTAGCCCCGAGCCACATTCTTCAATAAGGGGGAATTTGTTTAGCTTGTTCTGAGAATAAGTGTTACCTACTAAAGAAACATGACCCTTCTCCCTCAGTCCCTCTCGTGCACTTAAGACTGTACGTGGCCTTTAAAAATTCTTCTCTCCCCACTTGGAAGAAATGTTTGCTCACAGCAACCCTGCAGAACACGGAGCATTCTCCCAGGACCACCGTGCTCATAATGGCACCTTACGTAACAGCACTCTTAGCGGGTTCCCTGCCTGCTCACCATCAGCACTACTTTTAACCCCTTGAAACAAATCTGTGGCAGGAATAAAGCAGGTATTATCAATCCTGTCTTACCGATGGAGAAATCGAGGCACAGAGAGGGAAAGTTAACTTGTCTAAGGTCACCCAGAGTCAGTGGCAGCATTGGCCATTCATTTGCTCACTCAGTAACAAGCCAGTCTCTGCCCTCGTGGAGATTTTAATTCAGTAGACTCCCATCTTGTACCACATAGCCATGGCCCCCTAAGCCTGGGCAAGTAGATGAACTATGGCTCTTGTCATTGAGGAGGGGAAGGGGAGTGGGAGGGAGAGGAGGAGGGTTCATTTTAGGACAGAGGGAGCTTGAGGAGCCTCCTGCTTTATGAAAGTACACTCACTCATTCCTACTGCAGGTCCCGCCAAGGGTTGGGCAGCAGGGCGGGGACAGGGCAGGCCTGACCTGCAGTGGGACAGACCTCAGTTTAGTGCCTGGCTCCGTGGCATCTAACAGCCCCAAACCGTGAGCAAGCCACTTCCCCTCCAAGCTCCACTTCCTCGTGGTGAGAGGGGTAAGACCCACGCCAGAGGAGTGGTGAGGTGAAAGGAGGCAAACGCTCTTTGTAAGCCTTCCATGTAAAGCATAATCATCGCTATCATTACTGTTGTTTACATGGTCTGCAGTTGCTTCTATTTATACGGTTAGCAGTTTTCCAAGTGTTCTTATGTGCACTCCCTCATGGCGGCTTATAGCAGCGCAGTGAGGGAGGGAGAAAAGGGGTTCTCGTTCCCATTTTGCAGGTGAGTAAAGGGGCGCTAGGAGAGGGAAATGACCGGGGGAGCTGGAATTCACACCCTGCGCCCAGCATGCAACTAACGGGCATTGGGAGAATGAACAAAGGAGGCCTATTGATTCTTAGGGCTTTTCCTAGGCCCTGTGCTCCCGCCTGGGAAGATCTGGCAGATTCTAACTCAGCTGGCATCTTCGAGCTCCTTCCAAGTGCCGGCGCTGGTCCAAAACCTTCACATCCACTATCACATTCGAATCTCATAGCAATCCCTGGTCATATGAGGACGTGAGGCCCAGGAGGAAAAAGCGACCTGCCCAAGGTACCTGGCTGCTAAGTGGCAAAGCTGGAGGGTGAATCCAGGTTTGCTGACTCCAAAGCTGGCTTCCCCCACCCCGCAGATTCCTCCCTTACCCCTGCATCTCAATAAAAATCAGATGTCAAAATCCCGGAGGGACAACAGATGATGATCAATAACGGCTCTTATGTAGAGAAAAAGTTAACGTTTCCAAAAGCAAGCTTTTCCATTAGGGAAGTAGAGGGAGTGGAGTTTTTTCCTTCTCTCTTTGCTGTCAGTCTTCGCTCTTATAAAGCAGCTAAGCTGCTTAGAGATACTAAAAAGTAATTTTAAATATATAAAAGATCCAATATTTCTCCCATTAGTTCCCAGGTTACCTGCTACCAGGTGTCCAGAAAAGAAAATATAAGGTGAGTCTCTGCATGGGTCAGCAACAGCCCCCAGGGCCCTTCTAAGGCACAGGAAAGAAGAAAGGAGGGGGAGAAGAAGGGAGGGAGGGGAAAGCCTTCCATCTCAAGCTGTTTCCACTTTTTATATTTATCCAAATCCTTTAATTGACCTCCATGGAGAGACTCCCAATTAGACTAATCCTGCCTACCGAGCTTTCCCATTAATGCTCCCGGGAAGTCTAAGGAAGGTCAAGGGAATACCCCACTTCCTGATGTGGGAGTCAGCCAGTTGACCCTTGCTGGCCATCTGCTGCCTCAGTACAACCCCACCCGAGCAGCATGAGAAAAGGCCCGAGCAGCATCAGAAAAGGCTTCAGAGTCTGAAGGTCTGGATTCCTGCTGCCATCTCCTACTGCAGTGACCCTGGCAAGTTACTCAGCCTCTCCATGCCTGAGTTTATCTTTAATAATAATAACATTACCTAATATTTTTATGAAACACACCCAAGGGATAGATACCACTGTCCCCATTTTACAAATAAAAAACCAAGGCTTAGCGAGGTTAAGTAACTTGCCCAGAGTCACAAAGACAGTGAATGGCAGAGCCAGGACCTCAAAGCCGGCCCATGGACTGCAGAGTCAGCATTCTTAACCTCACGCCATTCCGACTTAGGGTAACGACCTCAGAGTGGTCGGGAGGTTCAGCTGGGCACTGCAGGAAAGCACTTCTGTAAGAGTCTGGTGCACAGTAGCCGCTCAAAAAAGGAGAGTTTCTTTCTCTTCCCCCTTCCCCAGGCAGCCAAGAGTTAAAAAGGGCTCTCCGTGTCCATTTTCTTCAGATCTCTGTGCAGCCCAGTCCCCTGGCTGGGAAATTGTGACAAACTGGTCCCATCCACGCAAAAGGACCGCCTGCCACCTTCTGCATTTTCTGCGGCCAGCTGAGGGGGACGTCTCCACCTCCAAGGCCCCACCAGGGACTGCCTCCTTTTCTCTGAACCTGGCCTTTCAAAGGGGCTTTCATTTATCGGGCTTTAATGTCTCACATGATTTAATCAGAAACACGTGCCTTGTAAATATCGTCTGTCATGTTCCATTAGGTTCACAGGGAAAAGTACAAGTCAATAAACAAAGGTTGTAGCATAAATCTACCTTGAACACATAATACCTCAAATAAGAAAATCAAAACACGTGTGGCCTCTGACCTGTGGAGTTTCACATGCGGGAACTCTGGGTTTAGTCAGGAACATTTCTAAATGTTCATAATTAATAGATAGGAGGCTGGAGTTGGTCCCATTTGCGTAGTGCGAGTGCATGTAGAGGACTTCAACAAAGAATCTGTCTCGGCAGCACCTGTTAAATCACAAAGAACTCCTGTTGTTGTTGTTGTTAGGTGCCATCAAGTTGATTCCGACTTACAGTGACCCCATGTGACAGAGTAGAACTGCCCCATAGGGTTTTCTTGGCTGTAATCTTTACAGAAGCAGATCACCTGGTCTTTCTCCCACAGCGCTGCTGGGTGGGTCCAAACCGCCAACCGTTCAGTTAGCAGTAGAGCATTAGGGCTCCTTAAAGAACTCCAAGCCACCCCAAAAAATGGCCGTCTCACTGCAAAGAGACTCCAGGAGCCCAAGAAGCTTCTTTTTTAAAAAGAGAAGGCATTTCCCTCATATGGGGGATGCAGGAGAGGATGGTACAAACAGAAGCCTTCCCTCTCTGCTTTCAATGCCCTCCTTCCTTTCAATTTCCTTCTTCCCTGGGCACCCTCCCAGGCTGCTTTGAGAGCCCTGGGATGTAGGCAGGGGAAAGAGGATGAGATCTGAAGAGTCAAATAGCCTTGGATTCGAGTCCCAGTTCTGCCATTTAGGACCATGTGGCTGTTGCTAGTGACTCGTCTGACCCTCATCTAATGGGAAAACAGTTCATAATATGTTCTGTTCTAGTGTTCTCATGATCACAGACATCAAAACCATTTACTGATTTTTTTCAAAAAATAAATGAGAATGAGCATTTACATCTTAGACAAGGTACTGGGCAAAGATGGGGCTTACATACTCCTAGCACGTGCCCAGCTCAGGGCTGGGACTTGTAGACACGCACGTCCATCCACCCTGGAGAAGCTCTCAGCGAAGCTCTGAACGGAAAACAAAGGCTGAAGGAAGCCTGACAGAATAGGAAGACTCAGTTTTCTCACCTGCAAAATAGGGGTAATATCTCCTCCCTCATAGGATTGTTCAAGGATTATTACTCAAAATGGTATATTGAAGAATGCAACCATTAAACATGATACAAATATAAGTCTCTCCTTTTCATTAAATTCATAGATCTCGAATCACGGTCCAGGAGATTTTAAAGCTCATCTAATCCAACCCCTTCACGTTGTGGTTCTGAGACTGAGGCTCGAATGAGCAAGGGACTGGCTTCACCCAGCAAGCTGGCAGCAGGGCCAACGCTCAATCCTGGCCATTGGGATGGGAGCTCAGGGACAGAAGACACTTTGTTCTGCATGTCCCCAACACCAAGACCCCAAACTTTCTTCCTAGCCCATCCGCCTATCCTGAACTCTGGCTTCCCTTTCCCAAGAAGTCTTCCTTGACTGCTTCAACACTCAGCCCCTTCAAACACCTGTTGTCCTTGCTGTTAAAGTGCACTCCAGTTTGGAATACAGCACACATACACAGAGCCTAGGGGGGTTATCTCTGCCCATACCTGTCTTACCCCCAACTAGACTGGGAGCTCCCTGAGGGAGCCTGGCCCACACCCAGCACACAGAGGGCCCTCAATAAATGCTCATAGCACTTACCACAATCTTTATTTATTTGCTTACTTGTTTACTGTCTCCCCCACTAGAATGTAAACTACATGAAGTCAGGGATCCTTGGTCTTGACTACCAGTCTCCCAGGCATCTAAAAAGCTGTCAGGTACGCAATAGGCATGCCATAAATGTTTTTTTGAGTATATTAATTTGTTGAATAAGTAGCTTTCCTGTCTTATGCTTCTGTGTATTACAGAATGTCAAAGCTGCAAGGAACTTAAAATCAAGTCCAAGTAAATCAACTGACCCAGGTCATATACCATGTTCCTGTTAGCTGCCATTGAGTAGTCTCCAACTCATGGTGGCCTTATGGACAACAGAACAAATCATTGCCTGGTCCTGTGTCATTCTCACAATCTCCAGCATGTTTTTGTCCATTGCTGTGGTTATTGTGCCAATCCATCTCACCAAGGGTTTCCCACACCCTCACTGGCCCTCTACATCACCAAGCATGATGTCCTCCTCTAGCAATTGATCCCTCCTAATGACATGTCCAAAGCAAGTGAGTGAGATAATGTTCTGTTGTGATCCATAAGGTTTTCATTGGCTAATTTTTGGAAGTAGATTGCCAGGCCTTTCTTCCTAGTCTATTCTAGAAGCTCTTCTGAAACTTGTTCACCATGGGTGACCCTGTTGGTATCTGAAATACTGGTGGCATAGCTTCCAGCATCAGAGCAACATGCAAGCCACCACAGTACAACAAATTGGCAGACAGGTGTTAGATATCAGGTTAGTATTACAGAATCTAATAGAATGCCTCACATATACTGAAATCTTTAAAATATGTATTAGTTGATGATGTGAAGGAGAATGAGCTGGCAGGCAGTTAGGCTGAATGGGTATTGGGGTAGTTGGGTGGTTCCTGGCAGCTAGATGACTTCAGGGCTGGTTATATACATGGGTGGTCAGTTAGATGAATGGTTAGATGGCTGGGCATATAAATAGGTAAATGGATATATGAGTAAATGAACAAGTAGGTGGATAGATGGAAGGGAAAGAGTCACTCAGATTTCTCTCTGATCTGATTCATCTTTAAAGGAAGGTCAAGGTGTTTACAGACCTCCTTGATGTTAAAGACTGAAAGCCATACCCACTCCAGTGAAATGACGCAGAGGCAGTTCTGATTCATCTCTGCGTAATCGAATGCAGAAAGAGGCGAGGTACATGACGAGGCTTGGTGAATGTTTGCTGGTGAATAGGTGGATGGACGAGAGCACAGATGGGTGTTGGTACAAACGGGCATGAAGGTAGATGTGGGGCTGGATGGATAAAAAGACAGTGGATGGCTGGATGGGTGAAAAGACTTACAGGAGAAATAGTGGATGAACAGGTGCATAAGTAGATGGATGGGAGTACACACAGATGCAGAGAGGATGGAAGGGGAGTACTTGAGCAGAAGTAGGTGCGCAGGTGGGTGAGTGCAAGGCACAAGAGACATCTACCTATGTCATAATTTTCCTAAGAGTGGCTTGCTGCCCACACCCCTTCACCCAACCCTAAAGGAGTGGGGAAGCACTAATAATCCCCTAGCTGCAAACCCCAGCTGGAATTGCCCATTCATCTCATAGGAGGAGATCCTTCTTCTTAAAGCTTCAAAGTGTCCTGGGTGCTGCCCTATGCTCACCCAACCAAGATCAAAAAAAAAAAACAAACCCATTACCACTGAGTCAATTCCAACTCATGGCGACCCTATGTGTTACAGAGTAGAATTGCTCCAGTGGGTTTTCTCAGCTGTGATCTTCACATAAGCAGATGGCTAGGCCTTCCTTCCATAGTGCCGCTGGGTAGGTTCGAACTGCCAACCTTTTGGTTAGTAGTCAAGCACAAACTATTTGCACCACCCAGGGACCTTATGCTCGCCCAAGCACTCCAAATGCCACTCCTCTCCACCTCCAGAGGGTACTCAGAATCATACTCAGCCTAGTGACACCCTAGTCTCCCCCACTATACTGTACATGAAATAAACAGCCCACAGCCATTTGCATTCCACACAGAAGAGCCGTGTGCGGCTGCACGGGCTGTGCATTGCGCGGCAAGTGCAGCGCCGGGAGCTGTGCAATACGGCAGCCCTGTTCATCCACCATTTCACATCCTCTTGCGTGCTTTATCTCATTTAATCTTCTCAACAAGCCTGCGAGGCAGATGGGCTTAGACAGACAGAGAAGCTGAGGCTCAAACAGGTGAGGGACTTGCCCAAGGTTCCAGAGTGTGAGGGCCGGTCTTGTAGACTCCAGATCGCTGTGCTGTTGCTTATACCTTCCTCTGAGGCTCTGTCTCATTCCTCATGGGGACGATAACATCTACTTCACGGGGAGGATGGGAGATTTTAGACAAGCGCTCCTCTACAAGCCAATGCTGAGAACAGCAGATCCTTCCCCTCTGCCTGCCAGGGACTGAGAACCCCCTGGAAGGACTCCCTGAGCTCGTCCTGCAGAATCCCCCAGCCCCGGGTGGCTGCGAAGCTCCGGACACAGCGCCTGTCACGCTCTTGCAAACGTGGTGCCTCTCCGCAGACCCCCAGCACATGTGGGAAGCCAGCGCCAGGCCCCCTCACACGCATGTCAATGTTCCTAAACAGAGTAATTAGAGTGGCGTTTAGGTAACTTTTACACAAGCCCCCTAATCAGAATCACATGTGGGATGGAGTCAGCGATGGTGGCCGAGCTAGAGGGGGCTGGTCAGTCTCCTCCCCCTAACAAAACTGCCACCCCTTCTGCCTTCCTTCGGCCGTATTTCTCTAACTACGCCCCACCATACATACATGCACTCTGTCCCAGGGCTGAAACTACCCACACCCTATTACAGGCCAAAAGGCTAAGCCATTCACCAGCAGCTCTGCAATCGCAGAATGACATACACAAAGTCAGACTCAGAATGGACTGTCGAGACCCTCTAATGGCACTGCTGTGTAAACCCAACAAGTGGGGAAACTGAGAGGAAGGAACTTGTCATCCAAGGCCACACAAAAAGCTTAGTGATCACCACACCAGGGTGATCTTCCCAAAACCCAGATCTGACCATGTCCTTCCCCTGCTTAAAAGCCTACAATGGCTCCCCATTACCTCCGTACAAAGTTCAAGATTCTCTGGGTATCCTCCAGGTAAGTAAAGCACAGCAGGAGTTCAGACCCTGGAGTCAGCCAAGCATAAGTTCAAAGCCCAGCTCTGCCTCCTACTAGTCCTTAGGCAAGTGCCTTTACCTGTCAGAGCCTTAGCTTCCTCATTTGTTGAATGGGGATCACAACAGAGAAAGGAAATATTTCACTAGTCCATTGGGAAGCACTTAGTTTTGTGCCTGGTATGTGGTATGACCTTAATATAAGTAGCAGTCATTCTTATCATGTACAAACATATTCCCTAACTCGTCCTGAAAGACGTTCCTCTGGAGGGTATAGACAGCCTCCCTACAAAAGGCCACCCTGCTCCTCTTGAGGGTCCACAGCCTCTTTATGTGGAACTTTCACCTGTACCCCAGGTTTGGGGGATGTGGCTGGACAGAGCAATTCCTAAGACCTTTTCTCCATATCCCTCTACCTTCCCCAGCCCTCTCTCCACCCTTGTAAAGTTACTAAATGAAAAACAGTAAGAAAGAAACTGGAGACCAATTTAGATTTTTTTGGTCTGAAGGCAGACAAGGTCCATAACTGGTAAGACACTGTTATCTTGGCCAAGCCTAAGGAAACAGAGGCATCACAAGCTCCACGAGTTATCACCAAGTCATTCATCTTCTCCAAGTCTCAACTTCACCTGCAAAATTACCAGCAGCCTTACAAGAGTGTTGAAAAAAATCAATGAGATGAGTTATGTAAGCATGACAAGAACAGCAGCTTAGAGCACACAGTAGGTGCTTCATAAATGCTCACTGCATTTGAAGTGCAGAATGGGTTACACAAGTATCCTATTTATTAGAGTTTTAAAAAAAGGCTTTTCCTACCCAGTATCTCACCTGAGCCTCACAAGAGCCAGGGCACAGATTATCACCACCATTTTACAGAAGAAAAAACTGAGAGATCTTACAAGGCACCCCTAGCCCCTTAGCATGGAAATTCAGATGTCTGACTTCTGGTCCCCCACCTTTTCTACTGTACCAGCTGCAGACAGCACCAAAACTAAGAACGCCACAAGATTAACAAGAAATGCATTTTTCCTACAAATAGTTACTGAGCCTCTACTGATTCTGTGCAAGGCCCTGTGCAGATGGGTACAGACATGGGGTGAGGGACAACCCAGTGACCACTGCTGTGATAGACAGAGGCAATGCTAGAAGCGCTCTACTCATCTGGGGGGTCCGGAGCCTACTTGGTTCCAAGCACTGCTCTAGGTCCTGGAGAGGTCCCTGCTTCTCACTCTTGAGAGCAAAGAATTAGCATGAACAAGAAAACATTGAGTATTGATAAGTGCTAGGATGAGAATACAACAGGGTAGAATATCACAAAGTGACTGGGTGATCAGGGAAGGCCACACTTAAGCAGAGACCTGAGTCTGCCTTGTAAGGACAAGCTGGAAAAGCTCACCAGGCCAAGGGAACAGGCCATGCCAAGGCATTAAGGAGAGAACAAGCTAACCATGATCACAGAACAGAAAGGTCAGTGTGGCCGGAGTGCGGTGAGGGAGGGAAAGAATGATGCAGAGAATGAGGACAGACATCATGCCGGCCTCGCAGGCCAGGACAAGAGGACAGGGTTATTCCAAGTACAACAGGAAACCAAGGGAGGGCTTAACAGAGAAGTGTCATGGTATGATTTGCATTTTAAATTATATTTGTACCAGCTGCTGGATACAGAATGGAGGACAGAGAAGCAAGGGTGGAGGCAGGGAAACCAGTGAGGCGATGCCTCCAACTGACCAGGAGAGAGATGACTGGGGTGGGGGTGGAGGCAGGGACCAGGCAGTGGTGGTGCAGACGGAGAACTGTCGACAGACTCTGGACTTGTTCTGGAGATGGTGGTCAGGACTGAGCCCTGAGGTCCACCGACACTGGGGCAAGAAGGAGCAGGCAGGGTAGTGAGGCTGCAGCGAGAACCAGGAGTGTCACTGTGTCCAATCTGCTGTGAGGGCAAATGAGATGAGACAGATGTGGTGGCTGACAGGGCCACATGGGGCCGTGGGGGATGCGATGGTTAATTTTACGTGTCAACTTGGATAGGCCATGGTGCCCAGCTGTTTGGCCAAACACTAGTCTAGATATTGCTACAAAGGTACTTACATATGATGAACATTTAAATCCACTGACCTTAAGTAAAGCTGATTACCCCTCAAAACATGGGTGAGTCTCAGCCAATTAGTTTTAGGCCTTAAGAGCAAAAACTGAGGTTCCTCGAGGAAGAAGGATTTCTTTCAAGACAATAACATATCTGTCTTGCCAGGGTTTCCTGCTACCACCTGGTCTACCAATTTTGGACACAAGACTGCCAGAGTTTCCAGCTTATGACCTGACCTATGGATTCTGGGCTTGCCAGCCCCCACAATCACGTAAGCTAATTCCTTAAAATAAATCTCAATACTTCTAGATATAGATACAGATATAGACATAGGCAGAGATATTTTATTGCTTCTGTTTCTCTGGAGAACCCTAAATAATACAGCGGACATTGACAAGAACAGTCTGTGGACAGACAGGTGAGGACAAAGAATGAGAAGTGGAGGAATGGAGAATGCAAACAGAAGCAACTCCTTGAAGGAGTTTTGCCCTCAGCAGAAGCAGAGAAATCGTAGCTGGAGGGGGTGTGGGATCAAGGGAGGACTGTTTGCTTTCTAAGCTGGTGGGCACTGGAGCATGTTTGTATGCTGATGGGAATGACCCATAGAGAGGGAGAAATTCACACTGCAAGGGAAGTAACTGCAGAAGCGGAATCTCTGGAGGAACTGAGAGAAGACGGAATGTGAAGAACACAGGAGGGTCTGGCCTTTGGTGAAAGCAGGGACATCTCAAGCACACAAGGTAAGGGGAGTATGACCACCAGGCTGTGGAGCATATCCACTGAAGACCTGTGCTCACGAACTTACACTATGTTTTTTCTCTAGCCCCATTCAGCAGACGGTTGGGTTTTAACCAGGGTTGGGGTCTGACAGTAAGAATAACAGAGAGAGATGGGGCTAGCGTGGTAAGGGTATTTACAAAGGAGTGATTACAATGATGGGCTCTAAGCTGGGTAAGGAGGGAAGTGAGCATATGAGGGACCACAGATAGTGAAAAAGTAGTAGGGTCAACATGAAAGGATGAGACCTACACAAGCAAATGGAAACTGAGAACACAGGAAATAGAAGAAGAGATTGTCTAAAATCCTAGAAATCTCCTCAGAGGGGTATGATAAGATACTGCATCCAAGAAGGAATGGTTAAAGGAACCAATAGAAACCAAGAAAGAACTTTTACAAATTAAAAACGTCTACAATAAAATAAGACGTAAAGTCAAGGGAATTTTCAGAAAATAGATCAAACATACAAAGAGACAGGTATTGGGGCAAAAAAGATAAGAAAATTATAGGATCAATACAGAAAGCCAAACATCCAACTAGTGGGATTTCCAGAAAGAGAACAGAGAAACGACATGGAAAAAAATCTTTAACACAAGATAATCTAGAACTGAGAGTCACAAGTCTCCAGAAACAAAGGACCCACTAAGCACCCAGTCCAATTAATGGGAAAAGTCCACATCAAGTCACATCTCTGGAAATTTTCAGAATATCGGGAAGAACAGAATAGATGGGGTGGTGGGGGGAAAAGAACCAATGCAAAGTATCAAGAATCCACATGGTATGTGGACTTCCCAACAGTAATGAGGGAAGCTGTAAGACAATGGAACACTTCAAAATTCTACAGTTCTGAAGACAGCTTGAGTTCAAATCCTGGCCCTACCACTTACTAGCTATGTTACTTTGGCCAAGTCACATAACCTCACTGGGCCTCGGTTTCCTTATCTGTGAAATGGGCATAACGGTCTCTACAGACTACCTCAATGGATTGTTGTAAGAATGAACTGAGTTAATCCATGTAAAGCATTTAGAACAGTGCCTGACACATACCCATTGCCATCGACTCAATTCAACTCATAGTGACCATATAGGACAGAGTAGAACTGTCCCATAGGGTTTCCAAGGCTGCAAATCTTTATGGAAGCAGACTGCCACATCTTTCTCCTAAAAAGCAGCTGGTGGCTTAAACCATCAACCTTTAGGTCAGCAGCCGAGCACTTAACCACTTTGACACCCAAAGCCTGGCACGTAGCAAGCACTGAAAGGCTAGCTCTTATTATTAAAATTACCCAGCCAGACTATTAATCGGGAATAAGATACTTTCAGACATACACACTCAAAGATTTTACCTTCCTTATTCACCTTTCTTAGAAAGCCATTGGAGGACGTACTCCAGCAAAATATGTGATTAAACCAAGAAAAAGGAAAATACTATGCAAAGGACATTTCCCTTTCTTTTTGGGTACTCAGCATTTGAACGCCTTTCTTTTATGGGACAACTACCCACCTTATAAGGCAAAGACTCTACTCCACTTAACTCTATCCTACCCCACACACACACAAGCCAAAAATGCCAGACCCCTCAGGACTTTCCTGATCAGGTTATAAAACAGCAGCGCCCAATCTCCTTCTCTGCTTTATTTTTCTCCATAGTACATATCATTTGACAAATTTTACCTTTAATCTGTTTACTTATGTCTGTCTTCTTCCTCTAGAATGTAAGCTTTGTGAGCTCAGGAATTTTTGCCTGTTTGCTTTTATTTCCCCAACATCTAGACCAGAACCCGGCTCACAGCAGGTATTCAATAAAAACTGGTTGAGTGAAAAAAATACTTGCTTTCCCAGCCTCCCTTGTGCCAAGGTAAGGGCATGTGACCCAGGCTCTACCAATTAGAAACACCCACCCCAGAACATGACGCTAAGGTAATGGCTCGAATCCATTCTGACACAGATTAAAAGAGAAGCCAGGTATAGCCATTGACCATGGGTGCTGACTCCAGAGCCAATGTCTGGTACCTACTGTATCAGCCCTGAAAACTGTGGCACCTGTGCCTGGCAGTGTTTTCACTGGACAGCCCTGTGGCAGGGTTTTGGGTGAGGTTCTTGGCTATATATACAGCTTCCAAGCCTGGTTCTCTACCTTTAGAAGGAAATCCTGAGAACCTCCCAGCATCCTTTTAATAAAAATCTCTTTTCTGCTTAAATCAGCCAGAATTGTGATACTTAGGTGAACCAGAAAACAGGAGAACTTCAAAGAGAAGTCCCAGGAGGTCAGCTGTGCAGAAGTACCTCATAACCAGTTGGCTGGGGGTTGGGAGTGGAATGAAGATAATCTGATGCATTGGAGTATCTGGGAAAGTATTACTGACAGGCGTTTGACAGAAGTGATGGATTATTCAGGGAAAAAATGGTAACAGACACATAAATATAAAACTAAGCAAATGAAAAAAAAGAAGTCATATTTAACCCCAGAAGAACAAAAGGTTGTACCAGAAAGGAAAAGTTGATTTCAACACCATGTTCCAAAGGTAAACCACTATGCTGAGACAGTGGGACTCCATAGGGTGCAACAAAAAAAAGATTATTTTCACCCCCATCTAACTCCTACTTTTCTTTTTTCAAACCCAATCTACAGACTTGTTCCCCACCCTTAGTCCCAACCCCCCTGAAATCTCTAGAAGTTCTCTTAATTCTGTGGGTCACTCTTAAATCATAAAAAGTCCTCCAGACACTTTTAGTCCCAAGAACTGTCTCAGTTTAGTAATTAAGATGTCCCATCCAGATGAATAATCACAACTCCAAACTTCATTTACAGTCAAGCTCCTCCCCTTCCCCAGCTGGGGCCTGCCCCAGGTTGGGGAGACTAGGGGGGGTCTGAAGGGTTACAGTTCAGGGCTTCAGTCCTCTTTACTTGAGGGGCAGGAAGGGACAGACTCGCCAGGTACAGTAAGAACTCTCTGGCCTTAGATGTTCAGTGCCCACTTGTGCTCTCCTGGTCACTTCTGTGGATTCCCAGAGAGTCCCCTCTGAGAACAACCAACACAGCTCCCCTGTGTCCCATAGGACACCGCCAGTCTCTCTTCCCACTACTGGCAAGAAGCCCTCTTGGGCACAGTCAAGTCCCCCAGATCACGGCCCCGGCCCTGTCGTTGATAGAAACAGAGCCACCAGAGGCTCCAACCACAGCCTTTGATCTTAAATATTTTCAGGCATGGATCAAACATAGTTGTTCCTCCAACTTCAGGGGATGTGCCAAGCTCTCTGAATGGTCCTCTTAGAAAACCTGTTGCCATTGTGTTGATTCTGACTCATAGAGACCCTACAGCGACCCTACAGGACTGAGAACTGCCCCATAGGGTTTCCAAGGCTGTAATCTTTATGGAAGCAGACTACCACATCTTTCCCAAGGAGTGGCTGGTGGGTTTGAACTGCTGACCTTCTGGTTAGCAGCTGAGCACTTAACCACTGTGCCACCAGCTCCTTTGTCCCCTTAGTGTCCCTCTCATTTGAGTTGTGATAAGAAGAAAGCAATCCCCTCACTTCCCACCTGGCAGGAGGGAAGAAAGGGAAAATATCACAGCTTTCTCAGCAACTCTCCCCAAAGAAATCCTCTCTTTTCCACTTTAACCCTTCTATACCCTCAAATGTACACTGGGTAAGAATCTCAAAACCAGTTCAGGCACCTAAAGTCCTGCTTTAGAATGTAGTAGCCAATACCTACTGTCTATCATCCAGACAAGAGAGCAAAATCCCCACATCAACATCCTGTTACCCACAGCCCCAACTCTGCACTGATTTAACCAAAGACCTGAGATGCAGCTAGAGTGGGAGAAGGGAAGGGAGGGTGATGCAAGTGGAATAAGAACTGATGGGGGTGGGAGTTTAAAAAAAAATAACTCCTCATCTATCATACTAGGAAGCCAGTAGACAGTGAGTACAATTGATCAAGAAACAGCAGCATAAATCTTATTTAGAGAGGCCAAATAGTATAGCAGTTAAGAGCAAGGACTTCACCTGGGTTCTAATCCTGGCTTCACCACTCACCAGTTGTGCAACCTGAGACAAGTTACTTTCCTCCTCAGGGTCTGTTTCTTCATCTGCAAACCAGAGATAATCATAATAACTACTTCATAGCGTTGGGAGAATTAAAGGAATTATGTTTGTAATGCACTTAGAGCATGGTTGGAATATAATAAGCACTATGTAAGTGTTAGCTATTATTGCTTTTATCCTTGTAACTGAGACATATGGAAGAAAATGCTAGAAAAAAAATGAAATGAGTTGAAGTCCGGGCCACCGTTGCATAACTCAAGAGAGCATCATTCATACAGAATGGGGGTAAGTGGTGCCCCCTGGAGGTAGTCATGGGCATCACGGCATCCCAAATGGAAAGCAGCTGCTTCTCAGGAGTGTGACAATGAAGGAAAAGGGACTCTCTTTAAAGCCTTATAGTATTAAGTGATTTTAAAAATAATTTTTGACATTACTTTGCTAAAAATAGAAATTTATTTTTCAAGTATTAGTAAAACAAGCTATCAAAAATAGCACTAATATGGCTTAATTAGTAAACAATGTCTGCCTTGAGCATTACGTTCTTTTAAGGACTACCTATATGGGATCAAACTGACAACAGCAACTCGAAAGATTAGATAAGAAACTTAGTGGGCAGTGAGTTTATGTTAATGGAGGAGGAATAACCCAGGAAAGGAGGGTGAGAATGGTTGCACAGCTTGAAGAATATAATCAGTGTCACTGAATTGCACATGAAGAAACTGTTGAACTGGTGTATGTTCTGCTGTGTATATTCTCAACAACAAAATAAAATAAATAAAAATAAATTTTTAAAAATAGTGATAATGACAAACCATGGGACTTGGTGAATGACAAGAAGAAAATGAAGAAAATGACAAAGGAAACTCTTGGTAATATAACTATATAAAATTTTAAACTTGTTTCAAAATCATTATAAACAGAATTTTTAAGCAAATAGCAGCAATAAATATGATAAACAAAGCAGTAACATTCTTAATTTACTGAGCACTTGAAAATATATAAATTTTTAAATTTTACAAGTAAACCATTCAGACCCCCAACATGAACATCATCTTGCAAAAGGGGAGAGAGATGGACTATGAATCAACACACAATACATGTTCATCCTCACTAATTGCCAAAAAAATATAAAATGAAATGATAAGATGTAGTCAAGAAATGAAATGATGTATTACATTAGGCAAATCTGCTGCAAAAGACTTCTTTAAAGTGTTAAAAGGCAAAGATGTCACTCTGGGGACTAAGGTGCACCTGACTCAAGCCATGGTGTTTTCAATTGCCTCATATGCATGGGAAAGTTGGACGATGAATAAGGAAGACTGAAGAAGAACTGATGCCGCTGAATTATGGTGTTGGTGAAGAATACTAAATATATCATAGACTGCCAGAACAAACAAGTCTGGCTTGGAAGAAGTACAGCCAGAGTGCTCCTTAGCAAGGAGGATGGCGAGACTTTATCTTATGTACTTTAGATATGTTATCAGGAGGGACCAGTCCCTGAAGAAGGACATCATGCTTGGTAAAGCAGAGCGTCTGCAAAAAGGAGGAAGACCCTCAACGAGATGAACTGACACAGTGACTGCAACAATGGACTCAAACATCCCAACAATTGTGAGGGTGGTACAGGACTGGGCAATGTTTCGTTCTGTTGTACACAGGGTTGCTATGAGTCAAAACTGACTCGACAGCACCTAACAACAATACAGTATAGTTTCCAAACTTTCTACAAGTATGTACTATTTTAATAAGTGAGAAAAAAATAAAGATTATTAAATCATCTTTAAAGGGTCAGCCACCTCCCAAAGAAGGATTATGAGCGAGATTAAGTAATTTGTCAGAAGTCAAGAACTGTTAAAGATTGAATTGTATCCCCCAAAAATATGTGTTTAAATCCTAATGTCTGTAGTTAGGAACCTGTAAGACACTGTAGTTTACAAAGCACCTCCCCACAACTGCATGATGAAGATGCAAGGATCTTCATTTTACAGATGAGGAAACCGAGGCTCAGGGACGGGAAGTGACCTATCCAAGCTCAAATGGCCAGCAAGCATCAAAGCAAGGGCTCCGGTCTGGCCCCAGAGCCAGGGACGGCTCTTCCCTCAAAGATCACCAGAAGGCAAGCCTGCAAAGGGAGGGGAAGAGCTCCCTGTCCTCTCGCAGCCAGCCTTGGCTTCCACACCATCCAGCATCAATGTGCTGGGAGAGGTCCAGGGAGCCCGGGCCTCAGGCACAGGACCTTCCGCAGAACAGCATGGGGTGAACGGGTGGGCTTTGGAACTGGGCAGACTCATGTTCTGATCCCAACTGCCACTTGCTGCTATGTGACCCTAGACAAGTCAGTTAACCTCTCTGAATCTGTTTTCTTCTTAAAAAAACTTATATTACAGGGTAGTTACAAGATTAAACAATATGGTTTATATTAAAGAAGAAAAGAGAGAAAGAAAAACCAGTGCCTGGCAGCGCACAATAAATGATCACTGTGGGATACTGAAATGCCAATGGGAAGAAGAAAAGGAAGAGGGTCCCCAGTGGCCCCACAGCCCCTACCTACTCAGTCAGTATCAAACACTGAGAATTTACTTGTCTCTACATCTCCCTAGCAAACAGCTCTCCTACATTCTGAATCCCCAGGTGGTACAAACGATTAACATGCTCAGCTGCTAACCAAAAGATTAGAGGTTTGAGTCCACTCAGAGACTCCTCAAAATAAAGGCCTGGCAATCTACTTCCAAAACATCAGCCGTGGAAAACCCTATTTAGCACAGTTCTACTTGGACACACATGGAGTTGCCATGAGGTGGAACTACCTCCGTGGCAACTGGTTTTTGTTTGTTTGCTTTAATTCCAAGTGCAAAAGCAGCCAGAGCAATTGAGAGAATGAAAGAGTGGGTAGGGAGGGGTGTAAGGCGGGACACGAGAGACCCAAAGACTTTCTCCAAGAGGAAGGCCCTTGGTTTGTATTGTCTGAGACAACTGAGAGAGGGCATTCACTCTGAAAGGAGCTGCTTAAGCAAGTAGGAGCTGGCAAGAGGTGCAAGGAAAAGGCTGGCAAAAGCAGTCCCCACCCCTAAGGCTGAGTGACGGCGTGGGCTCCCCCACCAGTGTCCTGAGAGGGCTGGTCTGCAAACCTGAGCGTCGCCCATCCTCAGAGGCCCCAGTGTCCGCCATCTACAGAGCCCTTTTCCACCAGACTTCACTGACTCTCACAGTGGCCCTCAAGGGGACCTAGCTAGCAAATATTTCCATTCTATAATTCACCAAACCACCCAGTGAGACTGTCTGAGTTCAGGAGGATTAGACTAGCTGCAGCACAGGGGTCTGCTTAGGACAGTGAGCCAGGTGAAAAGGTGGTGAGGTGGCACAGAGGAGAACTGGGAACCTGGTACGGCTGGGAGGGAACCTGGTCAGGCTGGGAGGGAACCTGCAAACCCTTGCACACTGCGAGCTCTGTAAGGCGAAGGAGGGCTCTGTTTGTCAGTCCACCACTACATCCCAGGGCTGAACCCCAATTTCTGGAACACAGCAGGCATTCAATAAATACTGATGAATGAATCAGACAGCAACCAAACACAGGTGCAGCCCTTTCAGTTTTCAGGGTACTTTCACACGCCTCATCCCATATGCTCCCAAGCAGTCAGCCAGGCAGGGCTCACTTTCCCCATTTTACAAATGGGAAACTGAAGCTCAGAAATAGAGAGCTATGCTAAGTTGCCACACCAAAAATCTGGTTGGGGAACTTCCCAGGAAGCTCACCTTGACTGGAGAGGGACAGACTAATTCTGCTGGGGTCCCACGTTCATTCTATTCTCTAGTCCATACTCCATCAGCAAGCACCCAGAGATGCATCCATTACAGACCCTGCCTCCAAGGAGCCCGCAGTCTCATGGGGGAGGAAAACATGAATCCAAGCATCTATAATACCTGACTGTTCAGTAAGAGAAAAGCGACAAAGGGCAGTCAGAAGATGAAGGAGGGACGGAAACGTTAATTCTGGCTGGAGGAAGCAGTTTCTCAATTGTGATGGATGGGTAAGATCTGGACCCAAGGCAGTAGAGGTCCGGAAGACCTGAGGGAAGGCCCAGAGAGGTGACAAGGTGTGGGAAAAGGAGCCAGGCCTTGGAGGCAGGTAAGGCTGCATCTATCACCTAGCTGCTCTAGAACTTTGGGCAGGTCATTGAGTCTTTCTGGACCTCAGTGTTCTCAACTATACAATTAAGGTGATGACACCCACCTCATAAGGAACAAATGTAGGAAGAATTAAATGGTCTCACAGGGTTTCTGCTCACAGCAGGCCTCAACAAATGGAAGCCACTACAGTATGGCAGGGACTGAAAGCATGGAGCAGTGGAGAGCAGAATGGTAACAATATCATAAGTCTGGGAGGCAGAATCAAGGAAATTCAGCTGGATGTTAGAGCTGGATGACAACAGCCAACCCAGTAAACCAGGGAAGGAAGGGAAGTAGTCTATGCCTCCTGACCCACCCTACAGATACCTCCAGCCCTTCTGGACATCAGAGCCATGGCAGGCTAAGTGAGTGTCTTGGACTGACCCCAGGGCCAGGACCTGTTAGAAAGCTGTGCTGAGGCGGCCCGTGCCACCTCTGCAAGGGGACTGTGGCTCCTAACTTTCCCTAGCCCTAAGTGAAGCCAAGATGCCAGCCAATCAGATCCGTGCCCTCCAGGGCTAGGATTCAAAACTCAGTCTCTCTGACTCCGAAGTCCTTATTCTTTCAATTACACCAAAAAAGATTTTTTAAAGTAGAGTAAGGGGTTAAGGAGTCCCTGGGTGGAACAAACGGTTAAACACTCAGCTACTAACTAAAAGGTTGGCAGATCAAACCTACCCAGAGGCACCTGGGAAGACAGGTGATCTGCTTCCAAAAGGTCACAGCCTTAAAAATCCTATGAAGCAGTTCTACTCTGCACACATGGGGTCTCCACGAGTCAGAAATGACTTGACAGTGACTGACAAGGACAACAAAGGGTTAGGGAACCCCAGTACAGAGAAGAAACAGCATCGGACAAAGAGTCTGGCCTGGGGACCTGGTCCCAACTATGTCGCTCAATAAGACAAGAACAACAGCTCACCTTTGTTACATAACTAATATGTAGTGGATACGAAGCTAAGTGCTCTACAGACTTCTCATTTTAATTTCTGTCAACTCTATGAAAGAGAAATTATTTCCATTTTACAAATGAGGAAAACTGAGGCTCAGAGTTCAATGAACTTGCCGAAGGTCTAGCAAGTGGTGGAGTCAGGATCTGAACCCAGTTCTGACTTCAAAAGCCATGTGGCTACCTTTGCACAAGTAAACTGGGCTCTCTGAACCTTAGTCTTCCCATCTGTCCAAAGGGAGAATGAACAAATAATAATGAACAAATAATTTAGGCAGAGCTTTACAGTTTACAAAGCCCACAATGGTGCCCTGAGCAGGGACAAGAAGCCAATACAATATCCCAGGGCCTCTGCCCAGGAGTAAGGATCTGGGATGTGTACATCAATCTCTGCCCCAGCAGGGCTGTCAAAAGCTGGCATCATCTGGCTCCCAGCTCTCTGTTCAAACTCTTGGTCCAAGGTTCTTCTTCATCTTAGAGGTATCTGAGTCAAATATGTTAAAACCAAAAATACCTGCTCTTTAAACCACAACTTGAAATATACTTTCCAGTGCCTGGGGTTTTATCCAAAACGGGGGCAAGCGTGCAGCAGAGAGCATCCACAATCTTGAGCCAAGAAGCTGGCAGCCAGTCACTCTGGGACAGCCATCAGGCCCCTAGTTCCTCTCCCTGGCCCATCACCCTGCAGCTCCAAAGGCTGGTGACCAGAAGGGCCTGTGGGTCATTGAAGCCAACCATTCCCAGAAAAGAGAGGGAAAGGAGGCCCAGAGAGGTGAGTAGACTTGCCCAAGGTCACCCAGCAAGCAAGTGCTGGAAAGAGAATAGGACCGTGTATACTAGAAAGCAAGAGTCTGCATGTGAGAACTCACTGAGCATTTTCTGGAGTCTCACACATGCTGAGAGCTTACTGTGTGTTCCTTTACAGACTACAAGCTCCTTGAGGGCAGGAACTGGGTTGGATTCTATTCCCAACCTTCCTGAACACCCACTCGGAGCCAGGCCCTGTGCCAGGTACAGAGATACAGGAATAATGAGACTCTGTCCTTCTCCTCAAGGGGCACATAAATAAGTAGAAAATCTCTGTAGAGTGTGATTAGGGCTACAGCAAAAGGAAGAATAGGGGTTGCAGGAGCCAGAGCTCTAACATGACCCTGCTTCTGGGAGGAGGTGGCATTTGAACTGGGTCTTAAAGAATAAGTAGGAGTCAGTCTTGTAGAAAGGAAGGCAGGGAAGGCCCTTCTGTTTACAACACATTTACGTAGCAGCCGTAACAATAATGATAGCAATAGCTGAGCATTTAACCTTATGCCAGTCTCTGTTTTTAAGCACTTATATACATTTTGACTCATTTAATTCTCATTTGAGGTCATCTGAGATCATTCCTACTATTGTTCCCATTTTACAGGTAAGGACATTGAGGCCCAGAAAGCTCAGTAACTTGCCCAAGGCCCCCAAGTTAGTGCATGGAGCCAGGATTCTAACCTAGTGGTCTAGTTCCATGCCCATGGCCTCAGTCAGCATCCTATACACCTCTGAGATATGTACTAGACCTTGTGCTGGACATGAGGGTACAAAGATGAATATTTGAATATTAACTTTATTTTCCAACTTCTTCTAAAAATGATTTAAGGTGGCACAAAGATAAATAAAGACACAACCAGAGCCTCAAGAAGCTAACAGTTTATAAGGGAAGAACAGAAAGTTCCAGGTCTCAGGCTGTATAAGGAAAAGTTCAATGCTGTTAGAGAACAAGAAAGCAGCGATTAGTGAGATGGAGCTGAATCGTCAAGAAGGCCCTGAATGCCATATAAAAGGGTTCGAAGTTTTCCCATTGGCCAACGGGTTTGCCAATCGACCAGCCAAGCTGTAATTTCAGGGGAACTCTTTAGTGCGTGTACCAAGCACTGTCTGTAGAACAAATCAATACCTCTACAGATGAGCTGTGGTGGTGTAGTGGTTAAGAGCTCAGGCTGCTAACCAAAACGTATGTGGTTCAAATCCACCAGCTGCTCCTTGGAAACCCTATGAGGCAGTTCTACTTTATCCCATAGGGTTGCTATGAGTTGGAACTGACTTGATGGCACACAATAAGAACAACAGACTTGCATAGATGCTATTGTGGTTGATAAAATACAAATCTATTTAAAATCACTAATGTTTTCTCATTGGGTATTTTCTCCAACAACAGCAACTAAAAGCACAACTACCATCATGTGCACAGTGGAAAGATTTTTATCCTTCTACTTAGAAAACTCGGATATGCCTGCTGCGGGAATGGGAAGGAACGGAAACGTGTTAAGCAGGGAGTTCCAAGGACTCAAGGTCTGGGAGTTTTGTTCTCCACCCACCCCTGCACCTTCACCTTTCCAAGCCCCCGGGATTCGCTTGAAATCCACGTCTAAAGGCCCAAAGATCCCACCCGTGAGAAGCTCCAATGCGGAGATATTCTCACAGAGAGCGCTACGTAAATACAAATGACTGTTTGATCAATCATTTGGCCTCAGTGTGGGATTTGGTTAGAATTAAAGCCATCTGGCGGGGGGGTGGGGGGGGTGATGGGGGAGGAGACAAGCAGGCGGGAAAATGACCCACCCCCTCCCCCTAAAAAGCATTGTTAAAATATAACAGAGAAAAATAGTAAAGTCCCTGCTGTTATTTCAGCCTAAGCCACTTAATCCTTCAGCACATAAAGCAACTTATTTTATGACCTTTTCCCTTTAAAACGTAAATCAGAAGACGCTGCCTTGAATTCAGATATCTCTGAAACACACTACTCATCCCTTCCAGTGAAATATCCTGTTTCATAAACCTTCTTCGAGATACTTGAAACTGCAGATCACTAAATGCCTAGCTTTAGGCATCTGACATTCCAGAGAATTAATATTTAAACTTATTATAGGAAAAAAGAATTGCATTTGGTTGAAGCATGAAATATTTAATAGCGTCTCCAAATTAGAAACCCTATTTTGTTTCGCGATGGAAATACCAACGTTATTACCTGGGCTGTGCACTCAAATAAGATAAAACACACAGGCTGTCTGGAGATTAAGCACACAATTACTGCTGTTTTCTCCAGGGACAGGGGGAGTGAGACAGGTTTGGGGAGTGGAAGCGATTGAGTTTCATTTTTACGATACACTTAAAATTATATTATCATTCTCTGCCTTGAGGGTTGGACTTGAGAGTGCTGAAGCTATTTAACCACCGAAAACTGTGTTAAAATCAGTGAATCCACGGAGGCCTACTCAGACTCCAAGTCGTCTTGCTAGGAATGGGCCCGCTGCTGGGTGAAACCCGGTAACTCTCTCTACTCGGTAGGACAAAAGCATTAAGTGGTTTGGGATAAAAATTAAGCTTCAATTGACACAGTGGATCCTAGCAGCCTCTGCCGGCACATGTAATTTATTTACAGGGTTGGAGAGTCGGCAAAGTACATCATCAACTCTTATACAAACTTCTACTAGGTATTACATACCCAGCCCTCAGAGAAGTAATTCATATAGTCCAGCAACGTTCCAAAATAAACCCAATCTCCAGCCCTCCAGAGAGCTTAAAACAGCAAATGGGATCTGTATTTTTAAAGTCAGGTTTATAGTACTCCCTGGCTTCTTGCTAAAGCCTTATTTTCCATCAAACCTGTTAGTTAAAAACAAAAGCAACAACATCTAAAAGAGTAATCTGATTGCTAAAAAGACCAATAGGAAGAGGCTGGATCATATTGCAACCAAGACATCCCTAACTTCTTCTTCAAACTCTCCCTTTCAGACCCAGTGTTAACATAGGAACGCAAAGGCATTTCGGACAATAAAAATTCCTGCAATTCCATCTTCAGAATAAAGAAAAATCCCATTCTCGTCAACACACACACATACCTCCTTCAAGGCCACGGTCACAACCTAGCAGCGAGACTTTTTCCATCTGCCTACTACGGGGGTCATTTGGCTCATTAATCATTTGATATAAAAGACTCATCCCAACAAGCTCTCAAGTTCAGTCTGATCCCTGGCCTGTTCTCCCTCCCAAGCCCTTCACCATCCTGCAAATCACTTAATAAGAAATGATTATTTAATAGATCCCTGAGCTACTGCTCCCAGCAAAGTGTATTCTGCTCACCAGGTGTTGTGGGAATCATGACAGATTTTCATCAAACAAACGTCTTCAGAAGTGGGAGAGGGGAGACCACGACGAGGGCCTTGGCGAGGAAATCTCCCCAAACCGTGCGAAAGGCTCAAATAGGGACTATGACCTGCAGTAACTGGTGGAGGGAGGTATATGCTGCTGAGAAGGGGTCCCCTCTAGGGTCCTCCATAGCCTCTGGGCCCCAGCTTCCTGAGGACCCCACAACTGGGAACCACTCTCCATTTCTGCAGCAGGGCGGTAGGCAGTATCCTAACAGAGGTACACAGCGTCCTCCTAAAGTTACACCTCAGCCTATTAGCTGAGATTCAGAATTGGGTGCTTTGGGAATGGCTGTCTGGACCAGCTTCCCCAGGGCTTTGGGAGCACACAAGAATCCTACAGCCACAGCAACTCCTGCGCTATTGGATTTTAAACATTGGTCTGGACAGCAATGTGCTTTACGGAGAAAGTACCAGCTTTGCTGTTAGACAGCTCCGGGCTCCACTACTTACTAACTGCACAACCTTAGACAAATCACCTAACCTTTCCAAACCTCAGTTCCCTCCCATCCTCAGAGAGTTGCTGGGTACTAGAAATATGATCACAGCTATAAAGTATCTGGTCAGGCACTGAGTTGGTGCTCAGTAAATGTTAGTTTACCTCCCTCTTCCCGTTCCTTCTGTGTTCAGCTTCAGGAATCAAGCCCTCCAAGAGGAGGTCAAATCCCTAACCTGGACTGACACAAAGGCAGCCTCTTTCCACACCTTGGATCCTTCCCAACCTTTCCAGCCCAGTTAATGTGGAATCCCGGAGTATCACAGCAGGACTGAACTATGGACAATCCAATCAAACTGCTCCCCATTTTACAGATGGGGAAACCGAGGCTTGAAGCAAAGGGCCTTGCACACATACAATGAGACTGTACAATGGCACATGCATTTGCTCAAGGCAGGCCATAACAACCAAATAATTCAGGCCATACAGGAAATGCGTTATTCAGTTAACAGACTGAAGGTCCCTTCTCCGTTCATCTGACTCAAATGCTGACTTTAAAAACACGGCTCATAATGCTAATACAATCTGCCTCGATGCACTGGAAACTTTCTGAAGGAATAACCCTTTGGAGTTTGAGGAGAAAACGGGAAAAAAAGGAAGCAGATGCTTGAAGTGACTTCAAACTCTAAAACCACTGGGTTAGGGTTGTAGTCTCCCCACCCCCACCCCATCCCAGGCCTCTTGTTTTCTTTCGGTTTCTTATAAATAAGGGTTTGGGAGACCAAAGCAGCCACAAAACTTTCCCCCCCTCTTTTCTACTTGCCTTACTCAGTAACTCAGCTGTCAGTCCCCAGACTTTGGTTCCAATGCTGAAAGCATTTCTTTTTCATTGTAAACTATTAATTTGGGCAGCAGCTGTTGATAAACAAGAAGTCCGTTTTTAAAACTGCTAGAATCATTAGCACAGTGAAGGCGAGCAGCACAAACATCTCAGAAGCCTGCTCTTTTTGCCTGGCCCTGGTATTACAGCCGTGCCTTTTGTATAATGCAGTGGAATTTTTCAAAGCTCATTGAAGAGTTTGTTTCATTTCTTCTCCCCCTTGAACTGAATGTCTTTGTTTCTTTAAACACAAAAATAAACTACCCCCTACCAAAAGAAACAATACTTTCTCTCTAGGTCCGAACTAATTGCAACTAAAATCTGTATTAGAAAAAAAAAAAAAATAGGAGAGCAATTAGGGTCACATAACAATGTATGTATAAATTTTTGTATGAGAGACTAACTTGAATTGTAAACTTTCACTTAAACTACAACAGTAGAAAAAAAGAAAAAAAAAAAGCAACCCGCACATTATGATTTAACTTTGAATATAATCCTACACGGTCATGCGCCCCTTAACATCTGCCATATGTTCTGTGAAACAGGATGGTATGTGATTTAGACGTTGATTTTCCACCTTCGTGTTGTTTGATAACCTTCCGTTTCACTTCCAAATCGATACTTCTCCTTTGCCTCTTGCTGCTACTACTAGCACTGGTTTTGCTGGGTTTGGGAGCCATAATATACTTCGCAGTAATATTTTCAAAAGAAAATTAAACAGAGATAATGCTACAACGCTCAAGAGATACACAAGATTGCATGCTGCTGCCTGCAAGTCGGAGCATACACTGATACATAGTAAACTTTTTATTCATAAGTAGGGAAAGTTCATATTAAAATGATAGTACAGTACATACACAAGCCAGTAACACAGGCGTTTATTATGACTATCAAGACATATGTGTTGTAGGTTATATATATACTGTACCATTATACACCTGGCACCGAAATCACTTTATATACAAGAGACATGAGACACACAAGTTACGTGTGGGAAGCTGTTACGTCCGCTACCTCCCGCTCTCTGATCCAGATTTCTGAACTCTATTATAACCTTATGGGGCCACGGACGTATATGCGGTCAGACACTGCCTGACCAGACGTTACCCAGCAGGAACGTATATGTAAGGTGAGGCTGCTGAAATACCACTCACCAGCTTCAAAACAGGAAATACTTTTCCAAGAAAACTGAGAGAATGGAGGGAAATTATCCTCTCTATGCAAAAGCCACAGTTAGAGCTAGTCCTTGGGCAACTTCCAAATAAAGTTGGTGTTTATTTGTTTGTTGTTGTTGGGTTTTTTTCCTAATCCTATCCAAAAAAGGATTAAAACCCCTACTCCAAACTTTAGTTTCTCCCTTCTTCTAGGATGCTGGCCAAACTCCACGAAATAAAACCAAAGAAAATGAGGATAATTATGCAACATTCAGAACAAAGAACATAAGAATATTTTTTTAAATGATTCATTGTACACTCATGCTTGTAATGGGATTTTAACGCACTGTAAAAATAAGTGTGCTGGCTCACTTAGCTTCTCACGCAAATGAAACGCAGGCCGATGAATAACTCAGAGATGGGGTGGGTTTTGTTTTTTTTCAGAAGGAGGGGAAGTGTGAAGGAAAACCACAGCATATAAAGAAATTTACTTTTTTTAATCGCAGACAGAGCAACACAGCCTATGGATTGCACAGCTAAGAGGGTGCTGAGACCTCAGCCCAGCTAAGCACACTACAGGTAAACTACTCAGAAACTAGGCTTAAAGTAAGCTACAATCTCACATGCTGCTCCCCTTTCTATTTTGCACACCAAGTCTTAGCAGCTTCTAGAGAACTTGGGAGGCAGGAAAGCAAGAGAATTGTAGCTGCACAAGATTCTCTGGGAATCTTTAGGAATTATATTTCCGCTACATGTCTATGAAAGATTTGTCGGATACATAACTCTTATGACTATAGACCCAACATGTTCCTACCTTATTTGTATACCTACACACATACATGTTTCTCTTTGTCTCACTGAGCCTGACATTTGGCCAGCAGGCTTTTCTCCCTCTTATTTGAAACCTCAAGCACTGAAAAAATTTGGATCTGATTATTTCCGGATCACAGGACCAGCACTTTAAAATGGATGAGATGCAAGCAAATTGCCCACCAGAGCTGGAGGGGGGAAAATGCTTCAAAAATAACTCGTATCTGTCTATTACGGATGTACTAGCCCCTCCGAGGCCTCCCCCAGATATCACAGTGGCATCTTACACAGATGAAAAAAACTCTACCAGGTAACACAACCCAAACCTGATTATGTCTTACTCACCACCACCACAGCCCCTAACACCCAAGCACATATTGCTTTCTTTTTTTTTTTAATTTTTTTCTTCTTCTTTAAAAAAAAAGGCTTTTTTTTTTTTTTTTTAAGTTACAAGAGTGGCTACTTTTTGGCATTTACAGCCATGTTTTGACAACTGTTTACTAATGGCAGAGTTCATATCTGTCATGATCGTCAACCTCCTTTTTATTTCTACGAGGCATCTTATGTATGGCGAAAAGGGCCCAATGAGTCGCTATGAGTTAACACTGACTTCATTATCTGGTTTGGTACAGGAACAGCAACTCTGGACAAATGGAAACATCTGGTAAGAAATTTTCTAACTATGGCATAGATACTAGTTACCAATTTCCAAAGATTCAAGACAGGAGAAATACCAAAAGCAAAAATATTTTTAAATTCTCTGGGAACATTTGGAAGGCCTTTATTATGAACGCTAGCTCTCAGCTACCGACACACATGGAGAAGGTACAAGCTGTAGAATCCGAATCAAATATTTAGAGCCGGAGGCCTTGGAAACTGTCACTGACTGTCTCCACAGCTTTAAGCAAATCCTTAAACCTGAATGTTTTCATCTATAAAATGGGAATCATATTAATTAGAGCCAGTTTCTGCCCAGCACTTTACAGAGTGCAAAGCACTACTACATCTGTTCCCTCGTAACAGCCCACAAGGTACGAAAAGCACAGCTGGTGTGAGGGCAGAAAGAGGTAATGCGTGGGAAACACGCTGAAAACTGTAAAGCACCGTGCACAGGAATGAGCGTCATTAGGACACCGCCACGAAGCTGTCTGCTTGCATAAAGCCCAGATGTTTACCTTCTTTCCTTGTCAAGACTTATAAAAGCAGAGTGTCGGGTGTTTAAAAATAAGAAAGAAAAATGCAGCATCTGGTAATTTGGCCTTTCCAACTGTTTGGAATCTGGATAAACGGGACTCTGCCATAAACAGATCGTGATTCTTATTGTAAATGATGACAACATTAGCGCATGACGTCGCACCATCCCCAGGGCCTCCTGACTCCAGATCTGGAAATACATAGTACCCCAACATTTACAGATAAACTGCTGGATTCAAGAAGTTATTCCCATCCTCTGCTTAGGGTCTGATCCAAGACAGAAGGCAGATCATCTGAAACCTGACCCCAGACCAAGCAATATTGTCTTTTCTCCCATCACTGGGCAGCAGTAGCCACAGAAGACCTGAGGCTTGGCTCCTCTGGGCTTCCAGAGTTAGTGCTCTTCACATGCAACATTTTGAAAACCAAAACTTTCTCCCTTTTTGCTCTGCCCCCTTTATCTCAAGTGTCACTGATCCTAGCACAGTGCCTTGCACAAATTAATAAAAGCGATCTCTTTTACCTTTTTAGTTTACAAAGCAAACTATTTTTGCAACTACTGCTTTCTTCACCATAGGAGGCAGGCATTATTATCTACTGTGCAAATGAAAAACGAGAGATTGAGGCTGTTAAACACATCACCATAACCCGTGGCCGTCAAGTCAATTCCAACTCACAGCAACCCTGCAGGACAGAGTAAAACTGCCCCACAGGGCTTCCAAAGGGCGGCTGATGGATCCGAACTGCCGACCTTTTAGTGAGCAGCCATAGCTCACCGTAGTTCTTAACCACTGTGCCACCAAGGCTCCACATCATAATAGTCGTCCCAAAAATAACTAGGCACTGAGGACAGGCTCCTTTACACTCATTCAGTCTCTCAAAGTAAGTTTCACAGTAAATTTACAAATGAGGAAATTAAGGCTCAGAGGAGTGAAATAATTTCCCCAAGGTCCCACAGATTATAGGTGGCAGGGTTTTACAATTTCCATCACGGTCAATAAATATTTTTCAATCGGTATTTGTCTGTTTTCAATAAGCCGAGAGCTCAGAGGTAGGCACCAAACACTCAGAGGGTTATGTGGTCTGGAGAAAATTTTGATGGGAGTAGAGTCAGCAACAAAGAGGAAGACTCTCAGCGAGATGGACTGACACAGTAGCTGCAATGATGGGCTTGGGCATAACAATGATTGTCAGGATGGCACAGCACAGAGCAGTGTTTTTTTCTGCCGTATACAGGGTCGCTATGAGTCGGAACTGACTCAACAGCACCCAACAACAGGGGCAGTAAGATGGTGCCGTTTCCTGGTGGCATTTTAAAGAGAGCTGCCAAAGCTCTGCTGGGAAGCTGGTTTCGTCTCAGGCCACTTGGTGCCTTGGCTGTGAGGAGGAACTTGCCGATAGCAACACAGAGACAAGTCGGAAACCTCGCCAAGCCCAGGTCCTTGTGAAATGGGCTGGCCAAGGTTCTCTGCCCCTAGCCTGCTGAGTGACTTTTTACAGGACACTTCCCCTAGCTCCCCTAGTTTCCTCATCTTTCAAATGAGTGTGATAAACCGTACCCCACCAGCCTCACTGGGAGGCTGTGAAGAAAACAGTTTCGAAGCCTCTTGGAAAAGCTTAACCAGAGTGACTAGTTTAAGGTACAAAGAAAGAGGTTCTTCCTCCCATCCTTTTATCCTCCTTTGCCCTTTCCAAATACAAGCCTGACTTAAAGATCTTATATTTTAGACATTGGGGATGGGGGGATAAAAATAATTTCGGTTTAGGGGATGGAAGCCAGAAGAGCATACACAAAGCATCCAGATGAAAGGTTTCTGTAACCACAGCTTTGGAACAAAGGCTATGTTTGGGAGCACCATCTGCTAGGTCTGCTGAGGACTCGATGTCTGATGACGGCCACCATTTTTTAAATCCAAAATGTTGCAAGAAGGTATCTGTTTAACAGGGGATTGTGCATGGAAGGGGGCAAGCCAGGGCTCTCATGGCAGCAAATATTACTGATAACTTGCTGCACAGCCCTCCTCTCTCTCTGGTAAGAGAACCTCATGTGTATTCCAGCAATGACATTCTGTAGGCATTTTCTTCCATATCTACCGTTCTAAAAAATGACCTCCATCTCTTGGAGAAGAGACTGACATTTAAAATAACAAGACGAGAAATAGCTCTCTCTTCTACGAACTCAGGTGTTTAAAAAAAAAAAAAAAAGGGGTGGGAGGTGTGACTGTTTATTTTATTTCATTTTACCAGTCTCTGAATTTGGGAGTTGGGTGTTTTTCACCCAGGAGGAACTCTCATCTCTAAAAGTAAGCCAGATGACCTTTTCTGAGTTGCCGGGACTGATGCTAAGGAGTGATGCCTATCGAGCTAAAAAACACAAATGGTTTTGTCTTCTTCTGGAAACAGGATGAAGAGGTCCCAAATGCTGACCTAACCAAACCAGCAAGTCCATGGCTTCTCCCAAGGGAAAAAAAAAAAGGTGGAGGGAGGCAAGGGCCTTAACAGATTTCCCCAATTTCTGGTTAATTATCTGTCAGCATGAAACTTATAAATAATGTCTCAATAATAATTAACTGTGATGAGAAGAACATGTTCGTGAAAATCCCAGCATCCTTGCTGACTTTGAGCCCATAAACTGTGCTGGGGTCTGCACCTACCTTATGTTCACCAGCTTTGCTGGGTAGAGGAAGAATACTGGCAAAGTAACTTTTGACCAAAGACTGTGCTTCTGAATTGTCATGTACAGAAAAGCCATTTTAAATCAGGACTTGACTCAAACTGGATTACAGATTCATAAAATTTTCTGGCAGAAACGCAGAAATCATCTGGTATAATTCCTCACTTGATGGATGGGGAAACTGAGGTCCCAAGAGAAGAGGAGTCTTGCTGAAGGCCTCTGTTGTTTGTTATTTAAGGAGACTGGAATACTTCAGAATATGCCTTTAGCTGACTCAGAGATAGGGATGCTGGACTTGCTACTCGCAAACTACAAAAAGTCCTAATTTATAAGATTTTGACAAGTTTCACACAACTTTTATCACGAAAATACGTAAGCAAAATTATGTAATCTGACCTTTCTATAGACACATCCCCTCCCACCCCTAAACAGGCTTATCGCATTTAAATTAGATGCTTCCTACAACTTCAGATTGTCAGGCGAGTCCCAAAACAACTAGAGAGAAACTGCAGGACTCTGGAGAAAGTTCCACCAAGTTCTCCGAAGGCTCCCTACAAAGGCGTGCTGCTGTGGCCACGCCTGGCAGCCCGAGTCTCTCCACACCCGCGGTCAGGCACGTTGTGGTGGGGCCGGACTCACCCTTCCCGGCGGCGGTGGCGGTGGCTTTGGACAGACCGTAATCTCGGGGACTTCGGGGCCGGAGGAGATCGTGGGCGCGCTGCGGCGGCGCGAGCGTCCGGGATAGCAGGTCCCGCGAGCCCCCATCGCCGCAGCTGCCGCCGCTCACGGTGACTCTGAAAGCCATATGCGCGCCGAGGCCAAGCGGCCCGCAGCCTGGGCCGGAAACGCCGGGGACATCCTTCGGCCTCTTGTCCGAGTGCGCCTCGGCCACTTCGCAGTGCATGGCGTCAGTGCGGGGCGCACGGTTAGGGGTCGCGCCGGGCTCCTGGGGAAGGGAGACAGCACAGGCGCGTTAGACTCCAAGAAGTGAACCCCTCTTGTCCCAGGTCGAGGTTCGGACAGGTCACCGCCCCTCAGTTTTCTCTTCGTCCATCTCTAAAATGGGTTAGTGCCACGACACCTATCCTATCCAGAGCACAGACTCACCGGACACCGCGTAAAAACCCCTTCCTTGCCGCAGCAGCGGCCCTCACTCCATTCCCTGGCTCGTTGAGGGCCCCAGCCACCGACTGCCGCGGCGCGTTCCTGCGAAGCCCCTGCGCCCTCCCGCCCAAATCTGCCTCCACCGAGACCGGCCCTCTTTGGACGAATAAATTAACTGAGGCCTGGCGAGGGAAGGGAGCCTGTCCAGCATCACCCTGTGGGACAGGGACAGGGAGGCAACGAGGATGAGAAGCCGCGGAAATGGCTCCAGCGGATCACTAGCTGCAAGCCTCGTGGGCTCTCCAGACCGGGCTGCGCGCAAAGGCCGCTGACCGCGCACCCACGGAACCCCGGCGCAGACCCTCTGAGATACACTCGCGACGACTCAAACCAGGAAAACGGGAGTTTGAGAATAGGCGCTCACTCCGGCGATGTGAACTCACTAGGCGCACACAGAGACAAGCACATTCCCGCGCACATCAGAGAAAATGAACCCATTTCGCGCGCACACCCACAGAGTCAGCAACGCCCATGCAGCCGCGTTCCCACGCATACCACACACACGCAAATACACACTTGGAGACATGACATGCCACACATACTACATTTAATCATTCACTCGCTCAGACACTCGGCAACACAAACTGCCACACAGTCTCACACTCTACACACACACACACACACACACACACACACACACACACACACTGGGTGCCACCGCGCCAGAGTCTCGGCCCTTCCGTCATCCCTCCTGGAATGAGGGCCTGGGGCTCCCAAGCTCTCCTTCCCCCTGGACGTTTGTTCCCCCGCGCCATCCAAAAGTTCCCGGGCTCGAGCGTCGCTGGGACCCAAGTCCCAGATCTCGGGCCTGCTGCCCGCCTCCTCTCCCGGCTGCGGGCCGTGCCCCTCCTCACCTCGCCGCGGTCGCTGCAGCTCGCGGGGCGCA
>NW_004443951.1:1626774-1636357 GCF_000243295.1 Trichechus manatus latirostris | reverse complement strand
GCGGGGTCCCCGTCGAGGCCAATCGCGGCGCGAGGGCGGGGCCTCCTCCCCTGGGGGCCGGGGCGGGGCCCGGCCACGGGCTGGACGGAGAGTTTGACAGGCGGCGGCCGGCTGCAGTCCAGAGTTGCATGAGGCTCTCGGGCAGCCAAGCGGAGCAGTCCCGCGGGGCGGCGCCGCGGGCGAGAGAGGCTGGGCACGGTCGCCCGACTTCGGCCGGCCGACTCGGCAGAGCGCACTGGTGGTGAGGAGAGCCCGGCTCAACCCGCCTCTGTCCCCGCCTCTCCCGGTGGCCTCAGCCAGGATCCTTCCTCTCTACAGGTCCGTTTTCTCTTCGGTCAGATAGGAACGGCAATACCTTCTGACGCGGAGGTAATAGATGTGAAAGTGATTGAGAAGTTTTGTTGCAGAATCCAACTTGCTCACTCGAGAACTCGTACAGATTTCACAGCGAGTCAAATTTGGGACCTGAACCCAGCCAGGCCTCTCAGCCCGCTTTCCTTACGTTTTTGTGGGAAGTGTTTTCCATCAGAAAGCGTGCAGGCCAGAGGGTCTCAGACTCCAAAAACAAACGAACAAACCCGTTGCCAAGGAGTTGATGCCGACTCTTAGCGACCCTATAGGACAGAGTAGAACTGCCCCTTAGAATTTCCAAGGAGCAGCTTGTGGATTCGAACTGCTGACCTTTTGGTTAGCAGCCTGAGCTCTTAACCACTGCGCCACCAGTGTTTCTCAAACTCCCAAGTGCAAGTTAAAAAAAAAGGGGGAGGAGGAGGAATGCCCGGATCCCTAGCAGAGACTATTTCAGTTTAGTGTGTCTGGGGAATAGGTCCCCAGCGCCTAGATTTTTAGTGCCCTCCTGGGAGATCCTTCCCACTCTAGGAGTTGAGACGCACTCGTCTAAGGTATCCAGGGCCTGTATCCGGTTCCCCTGCCTTCTAGACTTCCCCACACATACTGTCTCAGCAGGCCTTGCCTGATGTGTAGAACAAGCACTGGACAAGGAGCAGTAAGTCTTCACAGGGACTAAGCTTCAGTTTCCCTTGTGTAAAATGGGGTGTTCACCCCTGCCTGCCCTACCTGCCAGGGCTAATGAAGGATCCAGCCAGGCTCCTGAGATGGTCTCTGCGGTTCATCCCCACTTGTTTCCTCTGCGCTGTTTTGGGGTGATCTGGGCTGACTCCAAGGGTCCTGCCTGGCTTCACACCCTCTAAAGGGAGGGATCTGATCTCTTTGGCCTTGATCTCAAATTGAAAAACGTGTATTGAGCCCCTTTCTACTACCACAACAGGTCAGGAGTCACATAGGATGCCGCACAGAGCAAGACACCCTGAGTAGCATTCCCAGAATCTTGGAAACCCAGGATTTTAGAATCACAAAATCATAAAATTCTATTTCCTACAATTTATTAGGAGCCCTGGTGGTGCTGTGGTTAAGCGTTCGGCTGCTGACCAAAAGTTCGGCAGTTCAAATCCACCATCCGCTCCTTGGAAACTCTATGGTGCAGTTCTACTCAGTCCTGTAGGGTCACTGTGAGTCAGAATCAACTCGACCACAATGGGTTTGGTTTGATTTTTTTTATCCTTACTTTCAGAGAGGAGGGATGTGACTGGCCCACAGACCTGTGGTGGGGTGTGGCAGGCTTCCTGACTTCTAGTCCAGTGCTCTTCCTCCTATACCAACAACACTGCCTCTAATAGGTATAGGATGTTAACCCTGCCTATAACATACAGGCTAAGGGCTGCATAAAAAAAAAACCCATTGCTGTTGAGTCTGACTTATAGCGACACTATAGGACAGCGTAGAACTGCCCCATAGGGTTTCCAAGGAGTGGCTGGTGGATTCGAACTGCCTACCTTTTGGTTAGCAGCCAAATGCTTAACCACTGTGCCACCAGGTCTCCAAGGGCTGCATAGGGTGTCTCAAAGGTTTTGGAGTTGGGGATTGTTGATGCTTTTATGGTCAGAGTGGAACGGGTAGAAACGGGCAAGAGTGGCTCACCAACCCTCCAGTGCACATCTGCCTCACTCTCTGTAGTTCCAGTGCTGGCTCTGCTCCCATCAGACCATGTGACTTTAGGGAACCATAACCCTGCTCTGGACCTCAGTTTCCCCCACAAAAAGCAAGAGGCTTGGAAGAGGGGTATCTCTGGGCCTTTTCAGTTCTGCCCTTCAGTGATGCCAGGGAATGAAAAACTCATCCACCTTTCCTTTCCCACCACACACACAGAGATACACACACTCAGAGGCACATACACAGCATTGAACATTTAGTTGGGACACAGAAAACATTTGCTCTTGAGTAAGTCACTTAACCAACTGGACTCACAGGCAAAGGGTCTCCAAATTTCCAAGATGCAGCAACAGCTCATTCAGTTTTCTTTACTGAGAACGTACCCTAGGTCAGCCCACAAGCCTGACCTAGGGACACAGGGATCCATCAGGCCTGTCCCTCCCTCAGTGAACTCACAACTCCACCCCGCCAGGACAGATGTGTTTGTGGAGCCTGGCAAAGCAATGAGAAGGTTAATCTGCTCAATAAAACAGACCTCTTAAACACTGTATATGGCAGGACTCCTTTGGGGATATACAGAATCCAGTGAGTATATGCATTGTTTTTCCTAGCGGAAACACAAGAAACTGTTAACAGTGGTTCAGGGAACAGGAGAATGCAGGGAGGCCCGCACTCTTCATTTTTATACCTTTCTGAACTGTTTACATTTTCTAACAATATATATTACCCTCCACCCTTTCAGCAAGGATTATTTGAGCAGTGGGATTATGAGCTATATTTTGTTTTCCTTTATGCTCTCAGTATTCAAATACAATTCTTTAATATTGTAATTGTCAAGAACAAAACAAAGGAAAACAAAGACTGCTTCTCACTTTAGCAGCCCAGATGATAATGTGCTTTTTACACTAACCCATGTTTCCAACTCAAACTCTCTTTTGCACTCAAGTCCCACATATTAACTACTAGATATCTCCATCTGAATCCACCTGCAAAAGCAAACATCATTTTCTTCTTTGACTTTGCTTCTCACTCCTATGTCTCTATATGGATAAATGGTCCCATGACCAAGTACCCCAAGTCAGAAATTTGGGAGTCATCCTGGACCCCTCCCCTACCGCACTCCCATATCTGATTTGACATAAATCCACCTAACAGTCCTCCTCCTCTCCATCCTCACTACCACATTTCTTCCCAGCTCTCACAAATGTCTGTAACAGTCTCTCAATTCTTCTTTCTGCCTCCACCCTCATCCTTTTCCCAGTCATCCCTCTTCCACACTGATCTCTCCATCAATCTTTCTAAAATATAGATCTGACCATGTCATGTGCCTGCTTAATCCTTTCAGGATCCATGGGATATATAGTTACCCACCCACTTTTTCCAGCTCTCAGGTTTTTTGGGAAGCCACTTTTCCAATGACAGTGCCTGATGCTGCAATGCAGGGGCCTTTATGACTGTTTGAAACCAAAAAAAACAAGCATGTGCCACAAATTACTGTTTCTACAGGGTGTTGTATGAGGTGTGTGCATTTTGGGTAGGAAAAATAGGAAATTTTTATGTGGGAACACGTGTCCCAGTGGCCTCTGGTGGGACTCTGTGATTTTCAGGATTTGAATAGTGGGACAATGTATTGTCCCACTAATCTCTGAGGGTAGACTTGTGGGGGGGGCAAGAAAAAAACTCCATGCTACCTACCAAAAATTCAGACACACTCAATGATTCAGCATGCTTCCATTAAAGAAAACACATGGTATGAACAAAAAATTCAAAGCAGAAAATAATAGGGTCTCTCTTGAAAAGGTTAAAACTCACTAACAGTTCCCAGTGGCCATCTAAATAAGGTCAAACCATTTTCCAGCCCCATGTCCAACCCTACCCTGTTCCAAGCACCCTGGAATATTTCTCATCTCTTAGAATCCAGATACCTTCATAGCTTCGTATATGGTGTTTCCTATGCTAACACTGTTCCCTCTTGCCACCTTGCCCACCTTGTCTACCTCACAGACTTCTTCCTATGAAATGTTTAATACCCAGCTCAAGTGTCCCTTTTTCCCAGAAGCCTTCCCTCAATTCTTTCACAAGAATTGTTTTCTTCCTACACACTCTCACAGCCCTCTCTGCTTCATTCTGTCTCAGAACTTATCACACTGTTTTGTAACTGCCCATTTAACAGTCTGTCTCCCCCTCTAAACTAAGAGCTCTGTCAGGGCTTTTTATCTCCAGGGCTTAGAACAGGATCTGGCACAAAGTAAGTACTAAATAAATGTGTGGCGAAAGCTGATTGAATTATTAAAGACCGACAACTACTACGTTTACTTGCCTGCATTTCTAGCTAAGCACATCTCCACCCTATCATGACCTTCTCCTCACAAACTCCATTACTGTCTTTGTCCAGGGATGTAAGCGTAACTCATCAAATGTTCAGGACAAAAATAGACCTTTCTATGTCTTGAGTCTCTTGTGTCCTGGAGACATGAGGAAGGAGAAGAAATAGAGGTGATGGATGCTACACTGCTTACCCTGGTTCTACTTTCTGCAGCTAGGGAAGGAGAATTAACCTTCTTTGGGGAACCTACTGTGTTCCAGGCACTATAGCAGAAAGACACTCATTTAATCCTGACAACAATCCTGAGAGCAAGAGGATATTATTCCCATTTAACAGATGAGAAGAAAGAACTTCAAAATTAAGTGAAATTCTCACAGCCTGAGTCCAAAGCATTGACTTCACTTCACTTTAGGGTATTCACGGAGCAGCCCATAGAATGGCTTCTATATGGTTGTGGTTCTGGTGCTATCAAGCTGAAGGACATGAGTAAGTCATCATCCATGGTTCCTCAGTATTGCACCTATCAAATGGAGATGATAGTGCTTGACTCATCTACCCCAGGGCTTCGATGGAGACTAAGTGTAAATGCGGAAAAAGGTAAAATGATCCTGAAAATCAGAGGTGATGATGATTAATAGAATACGCAATTTACTTCTCCCATCATTTCTGGAGTTAATCTTATAATCCAAAGATTCTCTTTAAAAACTAAACAAAACTCAATGAATGAAAGTACGGAACACAGTTACAAAAGGCCATGAGGAATGTTTTGGAAGAAAAAATATATATGATTAGAGAATAAGAACCAACTTAAACTAGACATCTACAGAAAAAACTACAGCTAACATCATACTTACTAGTATAAGATTGTGTGTGCTTTCCCCTTAAGACTGGGAACAGACAAGGATGTCTGCTTTCAATATTTCTATTCACCATTGTACTGGAAGATTTAACAGGTGCAATAAGGCAAGAGAAAGAAAAAAAGGCATACAGGTTGGAAAGGAAGAAACAAAACTCTATAAGGAGCCCTCGGGGCATGTGGTTAAGCACTCAGCTGCTAACCAAAAGATTGGTGGTTCGAACCCATCCAGAAGCTCCTCAGGGGAAAGACCTGGCGATCTGCTTCTGTAAACGTTGTTCTGTGCCATTGAGTCAGTTTTGACTCATAGCGACCCTACATGACAGAGAAGAACTGCCCCATAGGGATTCCTAGACTGTAATCTTTGTAGGAAGGAGCCCTGGTGGTGCAGTGGTTAGCCACTCAGGTGCTAACCGAAAGGTCCATGGTTTGAACCCACCAGCTGTTCCGAGGGAGAAAGATGTGGCAATCTGCTTCCATAAACATTGCAGCCTTGGAAACCTTATGGGGCAGTTCTGCTGTGTCCAGCAGGGTCGATATGAGTCAGAATTGACTTGGGAGCAATGGCTTTTAGCAATAAATAATTAGAAATTAAATATTTTTTAAGTACCATTTACAGTAGCACTAAAAAAATTATATATGTAGGTACAGAATCTGTATGCTGAAAACCACAAAACACTGATGAAATAAATAAGACTGAAATTAATGAAGAGGGATACCATGTTCGTGATCTGGAAGACTCAATATTGTTACGATATCAGTTTGCCCAAAATTATAGATTCAACACGACTCTAATAAAAATCCCAGTGGGATTTTTTGGTAGAAATCAATAAGCTGATTCTAAAATGTATTCATAAAAGCAAAGGAACTAGAATAGCCAAAACAATTTTGAAAAAGGAGAACAAAGTTGGAGGACTCATACTCTCTGATTTTAAACTTCACCATAAAGATTCAGTAATCAAGATATTGGGATATCTGCAGAAGGACAAACATGTAGATCAATGGAACAGAATAGAGAGTCCAGAAATAGATCCACACAGATATTGGCCAATTGATTTTTGTCAGAGGTACAAAGGCAATCCAGTGGAAAAGTATTGTCTTTTTAAGAAATGATGTTGGAACAACTGCACATACATACGCAAAAAAAAAAAAAAAAATTTTACCTTGACCTATACCTCACACGTTATACAAAAATTAACTCCAAATGGATCAAAATGCAAAACTATAACTTTTACAAGAAAATACATGAGAAAATCTTTGAGCCCTTGGTTAGGCAAAGACTCATTAGATGCTATGCCAAAAATACAATTTACAAAATTAAAATGGTTAAATTGGACTTCATCAAAATTTTTGGTCAACTGATTTTTGACAAGGTGCTAAGTCCATTCAATGGGGGAAGAAGAGCCTCTTCAATAAATGGTGTTGTGAAAACTGTATTACCACGTGCTGAAAAATGAAACAGGATACACGCCTCACACCATGCACAAAAAAAATTTCAAAATGGATTAAAGACCTAAATGTGAAAACTAAAACTATAAAATTCTTAGAAGAAAATGCATGGGCAAGGTCTAACTTTTAACAATGGATTAATATAATAACAAAAGCACAAATGGCAAATTACAAGATAAATAAATGGGATCTCATAAAAATTAAAAAATTTTGTTCATCAAAAGACTTTACCAGAAAAGTGAAAAACAAGCTACCAACTGGGAGAATATCTGCAGAAACCATATATCCTATAAGAATCTAATAACCAAAATATATACAAAACATTGACAACTTAACAACAAAAAGACAAATAACCCAATCATAAAACGGGCAAATGACTTGAATAGACATTTTCACCAAAGAGGATGTTTAAATAGCCAACAAACAAATGAAAAGATGCTCAATGTCATTAGCCATCTGTGATGGTTACGATTGTGTGTCAACTTGGCTGGGCTATGATTCTCAGTGTTTATATGTTATCACTCCCATGATTGAGTCTGCTGTGAGTAGCCAATCAGTTGCAAGGGAATTTCCTTGAGGGTTTGGCCTGCATCCAAATATAAGCAGACATTCTGGCTTTTTGCTCACTCTGGCTCCTGTGGCTGCCTCCTGTTCATCTGGCCTCCGGTTCTTGGGACATGAGCTATCAGCTTATCTGCCGGTCCTGGGATTTGTTGCTCTTCACAGCCTGTGAGTGGAGTCCTGCTTTCTGACCTACCGATCTTCGGTTCACCAGCCCTTGCAGCTCCGTGGATCAGGAGAAGCCTCTATCCTAATGCAGGGACTTGGGACATTCCAGCCTCTACGATCGCATGAGCTGTTTCTTTGATATAAATCTCTCTCTCTATATATATATGCTTTACTGGTTTTGCTTCTCTAGAGAACCCAGCCTAAGACACCATTCAAAAAAAAAAATCAAACTCGTTAACTTTGAGTTGATTTTGACTCATAGCAACCCTATAGGACAGAGTAGAACTGCCCCATAGGGTTTCCAAGGAGCAGCTGGTGGATTTGAACTGCCGACCTTTTGGTTAGCAGCTGAATTCTTAGCCGCTGTGCCACCAGGATTCCATTAGTGATCAAAGAGATGCAAATCAAAACAACGATGAGACATCATTTCACTCCCACCACGATGGCTAACTCATACTCACAGTGACCCTGTAGGACAGAGTATAACTGCCCCATAGGGTTTCCTAGGCTGTATTCTTTACGGAAGTAGCCTGCCACATCATCTTCCCGTGGAGCAGCTGGTGGGTTCAAACTGCCAGCCTTTTGGTTAGCAGCCAAGCACTTTGACCACTGCATCACCAGGGATGGCTAAGATTAAAAAAAAAAAAAAAAATCACAAATGTTGGTGAGGATGTGAGGAAATTAGAACCCTTATCCATTGTTAGTGGGAATGAAAACTGATACAGCCATTGTGGAAAACACTATGACAACTCCTTAAAAAACTAAAAATAAAACTAGTTGTTAGGTGCCGTCGAGTCTGTTCCAACCCATAGCGACCCTATATACAACAGAACGAAACACTGCCGGGTCCTGCACCATCCTCACAATCGGTGTTATGCTTGAGCCCATTGTTGCAACCACTGTGTCAATCCATCTCATGGAAGGTCTTCCTCTTTTTCCCTGACCCTCTACTTTACCAAGCATGATGTCCTTCTCCAGGGATTGATCCTTTCTGATAATATGTTCAAAGTATGTGAGATGAAGTCTCGCCATCCTTGCTTCTAAGGAGCATTCTGGCTGTACTTCTTCCAAGACAGATCTGTTCATTTTTTGGCAGTCCATGGTATATTCAATGTTCTTCGCCAGCACCATAATTCACAGGCGTCAATTCTTCTTCCATCTTCCTTATTCATTGTACAGCTTTCCCATGTATATGAGGCAATTAAAAACACCGTGGCTTGGGTCAGACACACCTTAGTCTTCAAGGTGACCTCTTTGCTTTTTAACACTTTAAAGAGGTCTTTTGCAGCAGATTTGCCCAATGCAATGCATCGTCTGATTTCTTGACTGCTGCTTCCATGGGTGTTGATTGTGGATCCAAGTAAAATGAAATCCTTGACAACTTAAATCTTTTCTCCATTTATCATGATGTTGCTTATTGGTCCAGTTGTGAGGATTTTTGTTTTTTTTATGTTGAGGTGTAATCCATACTGAAGGCTGTAGTCTTTGATCTTCATCAGTAAGTGCTTCAAACCCTCTTCACTTTCAGCAAGCAAGTTTGTGTCATCTGCATATTGCAGGTTATTAATGAGTCTTCCTCCAATCCTGATCCAGTTCTTTGTATAGCCCAGCTTCTTGGATTATTTGCTCAGCAGACAGATTGAACAAGTATGGTGAAAGGATACAACCCTGACGCACACCTTTCCTGACTTTAAACTGTGCAGTATCCCCTTGTTCTGTTTGAATGACTGCCTCTTGGTCTATGTACAGGTTCCTCATGAGCACAATTAAGGGTTCTGGAATTCCCATTCTTCACAATGTTATCCATGATTTATTATGATCCACCAGTGGAATGCCTTTGCCTAGTCCATAAAACACAGGTAAACATCTTTCTGGTATTCTCTGCTTTCAGTCAGGATCCATCTGACATCAACAACGATACCCCTTGTTCCATGTCCTCTTCTGAATCTGGCTTGAATTTCTGGCAGTTTGATGCAGCTGATTTTGAATGATCTTCAGCAAAATTTTACTTGTGTGTGATATTAATGATATTGTTCGATAATTTCCGCATTCGATTGGATCACCTTTCTTTGGAATGCGCACAAATATGGATCTCTTCCAGTCAGTTAGCAAGGTAGCTGTCTTTCAAATTTCTTGGCATAGACGAATGAGCACTTCCAGCGCTGCATCTGTTTGTCAAAAGGTCTCAACTGGTATTCCTTCAATTCCTGGAG
>NW_004443951.1:1529022-1626674 GCF_000243295.1 Trichechus manatus latirostris | reverse complement strand
CTTGTGTGTGATATTAATGATATTGTTCGATAATTTCCGCATTCGATTGGATCACCTTTCTTTGGAATGGGCACAAATATGGATCTCTTCCAGTCGGTTGGCCAGGTATCTGCCTTCCAAATTTCTTGGCATAGATGGGTGAGCACCTCCAGCACTGCATCTGTTTGTTGAAACATCTCAATTGGTAATTCCATCAATTCCTGGAGCCTCGTTTTTCGCCAGTGCCTTCAGTGCAGCTTGGACTTCTTCCTTTAATACAATTGGTTCTTAAGCATATGTTGCCTCCTGAAATGGTTAAACATCAACTAATTTTTTTTGGTACAGTGACTCTGTGTATTCCTTCCATCTTCTTTTGATGCTTCTTGTGTCGTTCAATTCTTTGTCCATAGAATCCTTCAATATTGCAACTTGAGGCTTGATTTTTTTCATCAGTTCTTTTAGCTTGAGAAATGCGGAAAGTGTTCTTCCCTTTTGGTTTTCTAACTCCAGGTCTTTGCACATTTCATTATAATACTTTACTTTGTCATCTCAAGCTGCCCTTTGAAATCTTCTGTTCAGCTCTTTTACTTTATCATTTCTTCCATTTGTTTTAGCTACTTACTACATGTTCAAGAGCACGTTTCAGAGTCTCTTCTGACATTCATTTTGGTCTTTTCATTATTCTCTGTCTTTTTAATGACCTTTTGTTTTCTTCATGTATGATGTCCTTGATATGATGCCACAACTTTTCTGGTCTTCAGTCATTAGTGTTCAACGCATCAAATCTTTTCTTGAGATGGTCTGTAAATTCAGGTGGGATATGCTCAAGGTCACATTTTGGTTCTCATGGACTTGTTTTTACCTCTGAAACTATTGCCCTGAGATAATCTTTAAACCTTAAACCAAAAATACCCCTGGAAGTCTTCTTAAAACCAAACAGTAGTTTAGCTTAACTCATAAAGAATGTCTGCCTTGAGCATTATGCTCTTTATAGATCTATCTATGTGGGATCAAATTGACAGCAGCAACTTCAAAGATTAGATAGGAAACTTAGGGGGCAGTGATTTTGTTAATGGGGGAAGAACAACTCGGAAAAGGAGGGTGAGAATGGTTGCACAAGTAGAAGAATGTAATCCATGTCACTGAATTGTACATATAGACATTTTTGAATTGGTTATGTTCTACTGTGTATATTGCAGTGCAGTGAATTACTTAAGATGGTCCTTCTAGCCACAGTCTTTGTGACTCCCACACAGTGATTGGGTGAGACCATGCAAATAAGGTGTCTGGAACCCTAATGAGGTGTGGTGGTTGGTGCTGTGTGTTGGCTTGGCTAGGCCATGATTCCCAGTATTGTGTGACTGTCCTCCATTTTGTGATCTGGTGTAATTATCCTAATTATCCTCCATTTTATGTGTTTAAATCCTAACATCTATATGTTAATGAGGCAGAATTAGTGTGATGTTTATCTTGAGTCTCAGCCTTGCAGGAGGGCGTGACTCAAGTCCCACCCTTACTCAAGTCCTGCCCTTCCCTGGGATGTAGCCTGCTTCCAATGTATATAGGTGGGTGCTCTGATGGGGCTGTCTCTCTGCATCTGGATCCTGTACCCAGCTCGTCATTGTCTGACCTCTGGTTCTTGGGACTTGAGCCAGTGGCTTGCCATTTGACCTGCCAATTCTGAGATTTGCTAGTTTCTATAGCCTTGTGAGTCAGCAGTCTGTCATCTGGCCTGCCAATTTGTGTTTGTCAGCCCCTGCAGCCATATGAGTCAGGAGAAGCCTACACCTGACCCATGGATTTGCAACTTGTCGGCCTCCACAATCACATGAGGCGTTTCCTTGATACAGTTAGTGAGTTCTGTAAGATGTTGCCATGAAATACAGAACCCAAAGATCGGAGGGAGAGTACTGAGGGAAGTAGGAGTAGCTGATGTTAGAGATGATGGAGTAGTACAGCAATTTGGAAAAGTTGGACATTTGTGACATTTTTAACCTCCACCTCATTGGAACCAGCTTTGTGCTGATCCTTGTAAAAGAAATTATTTGTTTAGTTGGTGTCAGAATGGTGGGTTTTGCTGCAATGGCCAAGACTCACTGGAATATGTGGTTTTGGAAAAAAGGAAATAAATGGGAGAATGAGAAACCTTTGGTTTCTGGATGGGATAAAAACACCCATGGATTGAAGCAGCTGTTACATTGCAATCAGTTACCAAAGGTAAAAGCTATTCATGGGAAGTAGGAGTGGTAGATATAACTTCTGAGGAATTGGCAAGTTGGATACATATAGAAATACAGAGTGATAAGTAAAGGGCCAGACATACAATTCCTTGGTTTCTGTTATCAGTAATAGCTGCAATGGCAGGGAAGAAGAACATACGGGCAGATTTTAACACTGAACCAAGCGCAGATCCAGTCCAGTCTGATCTACGACCACTAGTTTCAGGACCAATCTCAGGGCCGACCTGGAAAGGAAAAATCATGTCAGAATAACAGGAAGTTCCCCTACAACCATTGATCACCAAGAAGGTAGTCCGGGAGGGGAATGGACAAAACCAAGAAATTATTGAAACCAGTGGGTATAGTGTAAAGGAGTTACGTCAGTTTGTGGATTGGTGTTGTCAGCTTCCTGAGGAACTGTTACTAAAATGGATTGTGAGAGTGAATAATTTAGGAGCAGTGTCTTTAGTTTTGAATGCTGCAGATGGAAGAGTATGTTTGGGTTGATGCCAAGACCCACAGCTCACTATGGAACAGTCACAAATGATGATACAAGATCTAGTTACACAGCAGGTTAACTCAGAGGGAATGGCCAGCCTGGTAAACTGGATAAAATTTTTAGTGAGATTTGTTTACCATGGTAAGGGAAGCTGCCCCTCTTCCCCTCTAAATACCTAATTGAACACTCCAGAGGAAGCAGCTGGTAAGCTGCTTATGCAAGCTATGCTGGAATGGCTTTATAGTGATCAGGATATTCATCCAATGAGTATGTCCCTTACACAGGTTGTGGCAGATATGGTAATCAAGGGAGCCCCTTCTACATGGGCACCCCATGTAAACTTGCTACTGTAAAACAAAGCAATGATCTGAGAAGCCTTGTTGGATCTGTTGGCACAGCTTCCCTGCATGGGTCTTACAGGTGCAAGAAACATAAGGGTGATTCATAGGAGAATGGGAAGAGGCAATGGGGAAAGAACTTACCCCAGCAGGACAGAGATATTTAGATGGTTACTAAGAAATGGGATGAATAAAGTGGACACTGATAGAGTTGTAACAAAGATTCTAATGCAGCACTACGGGAGGTTGGGTGGACCAACGGAAACTCCTGTTGGTCCCTCAACATTAAAGAGGCCTAAACAAGTCCATTCTATTTCACCCTAGTGGGGAGGAATTTAATGATGAAAATTCCCACCTGGGACCATTTGAAGCAGAGGCTCAGCTAGTTGATCAAGATAAGGATTGACAAGGGGACCAGGGTCTTCTGGACTAGTCCCCAGAAGGGGACCTGAGACCATATGCACATGTGTGGGTGAAATGGCCCGGGAGTGGGGAAGAGACTTTCTTGGGGCTCCTGGACAGAGTTTTCCTAAAACTGTCCATAAAATCTTGAAGAGGCCTAAAGTTAGACCAGAGGGATATGGGGATGCAACAGTTGATGAGAATAAGGTGAAAGTTTAGATGAGAATTGGAAGATTTAAACAGATCTTGTATGAAGTAGTTGCATTTCCCTTATCTGAATGTATTATTGGTATGGATATTATGTCTAATTGGGGAACACTTCCTCTATCTGATATTGAAAAACTGAAGGCATGTAAGTCTGCCCTTAGGCCAGTATTGATTGGAGATCCTAAATGGGAACCATTAGAATTGTCTGAATCCACTCAAGTTGTTAATTTGACACAGTATAGGATACCTGGTGGACAAAAAGAGATTACTGCTTTGATTAAAGACATGCTAAAGGCTGGAGAGTTGGTACCAACAAATTCTCTGTATAATAGCCCTATATGGCCTGTGAAAAAGGCAGATGGCTCATGGAGGCTGACAGTAGACTATTGAGGCCTAAATAAAGTAGTGTCACCTGTGGTTTCAGGTGTTCCAGACATGGTATCAACAATGCAGAAAATTCAGCAGGGTAAAGGAGACTAGTACTCAGTGACTGATCTTGCAAATGCTTTTTTCTTGATCCCAGTCTTGGAAAAGAGACAGCCACAGTTTGCTTTCTCGTTAGAAGGATCCCAATTTACTTTCACTGCATTGCCACAGGATTACTTGAATTTACTGGCTTACTATCATAGTTTGGTTAGAAAAGACTTGGACTTGGTATGGATAGCAAGTGTAATGATGCATTACATTGATGATATTATGTTAATATCAAACACTGAAAAACAGGCTAGGGCTGATTTGAATACAGTTGTGGCCCACATGACCAACACAGGCTGGTTAATAAATTTAACAAAAATCCAGGGCCCTGCCCAAACAGTGAAATTCTTGGGAATAACTTGGGCAGGAGCCACCTGTGACACTCTGCAGGCAACCAAGAATAAGTTGTTGTCACTAGTTACCACCAAGACTAAGCAGGAGGCCCAACGTTTGGTTGGTCTATTTGGATTTTGGAGAATGTATTTTCCACATCTGGGAATATTGCTGGCCCCCATCCATAAAACCACTTGGAAGAAAACTGCATTCAAATGGGGGCTAGAGTAACAGCAGGCTATGTCTGAATTACAGAAAGTGGTCTCACTCTCCCTGCCTTTAGGTCATTATGATCCACATTCAGACATGATTTTGGAGGTGTCTGCCACACACGCAGACTGGAGCTCATGGCAAAAATCTGAGCATGCCACCCTACATGACCACTGTGATTCTGGACTAGAAAGTTTCCAGATGCTGCAGCACAGTCCACGCCATTGAAAGGCAATTACTCGCCTGCTATTGGGCATTGATTGAGACTACCTCAATGACAGAAGGACATACAATCATCATGAGACCTGAAATACCCATAATGTCTTGGGTGATGTCAGAGAAACACTCTAATTAGGAAGGCGGTGCCCAAAATAGTTCCATAATAAAATGGAAATTGTTAATACAAAAACAAGCTACTGGGGAGATGCAGGGAGGCACCCTCTGTATCTGTAAGCAGTGTCTTAGTCATCTAGTGCTGCTATAACAGAAATACCACAAGTGGATGGCTTTAACAAAGACAAATTTATTTCTTCACAGTAAGGTAGGCGGAAAGTCCAAATTCAGGGTGTCAGCTCCAGGGGAAGTCTTTCTGTCTCTGTTGGCCTTCTCATCAGTGTTCCCCTGGACTAGGAGCTTCTCTGTGCAGGGACCCTAGGTCCAAAGGATGCGCTGTACTCCTGGCACTGCTTTCTTGGTGGTATGAGGTCACCAATTCTCCACTTGCTTCCCTTTCCTTTTATCTCTTACAGGAGATAAAAGGTGGTGCAGGCAACATCCCAAGGAAACTCCCTTTACATTGGATCAGGGATGTGACCTGGGTTAGGGTAGTGTTACAATCCCACCCAAATCTTCTTTAATGTAAGATTACAATCACAAAAGGGAGGACAACCACGCAACACTGGGAATCATGGCCTAGTCAAATTGATAAGACACATTTTTGGGGGGACATAATTCAATCCACGCCAAGCAGGTAGCCTCTTTTCCCATAGATCCTACCCTGGAACCACCTGAGAAACTGCCAGAGCCCATTGCTACATGGACAGTGCCTTATGAACAACTTTTGGCTGACAAGCAAAAGGCCACTTGGTTCATGAATGGCAGTTCCAGGGCACATGGACAACATGTGATGTGGAAAGCTTCTGCATCAAGACCAGCAGATGTAAAGACTCTGATTGAAGAAGGTAAGAAAAGATCAGCTCAATGGGCTGAACTGCATGCTGTCTTCCTAGATGTTATGGATTGAATTGTGTCCCTGAAAAATGTGCATCAACTTGCTAGGATATAATTCCCAGTATTGTCCACCATTTTGTCATCTGATGTGATTTTCCTATGTGTTGCAAATCCTACCTCTATGATGTTAATGAGGCAGGATTAAACGCAGTCATGTTAGTTAGGCAGGACTCAATCTACAAGATTACGTTGTGTCTTAAGTCAATCTCTTTTGAGATATAAAAGAGAGAAGTGAGCAGAGAAACGGGGGACCACATACCACCAAGAAAGTAGTGCCAAGAGCAGAGCGCATCCTTTGGACCTGGGATCTCTGTGCTGAGAAGCTCCAAGACCAGGGGAAGATTGATAACAAGGACCTTCCCGCAGAGCCAACAGAGAGAGAAAGACTTCTCCTGGAGCTGGCGCCCTGAATTCGGACTTCTAGCCTACTAGACTGTGAGAGAATAAACTTCTGTTAAAGCCATCCACTTGTGGTATTTCTGTTATAGCAGCACTAGGTAACTAAGACACTAGCCATGATGGAAGAATTGCACAATGGTGAAAGCCCATATGCTTGGATTTTTACCAATTCATAGGCAGTGACTAATGGCCTGGCTATATGGCCAGGTAAATGGGCAATTGAAAGTTGGACTAATAAGGGGACACCCATGTAGGGTTATGGACCTATGGAAAGCGCTCTGGGAAGACATGTCTATACCCATCAGAAGAACCCCCTTCCTGGATCATAAGGCGATTGGAATCAGCAAGTGAACCTGTTGGTATGCTCACTTGAGGTGGCCAACTGGGTCCATGAAATGAGCGGACATTGGGGTGTTACAGCAATGCAGAGACAGGCTAAATCTAGACATATCCCCCTTGCACCCTCTGAGGCTCAAAATGCCAATAAGCACTGCTATGTCTGCCAGCAAGAAAGACAGAGGTTGCAGATAGCTATGGGGCAGATTCCCTGGGGAGAAGGCCCTGCACATAGCTGGCAAGTTTATTATATTGGACCAATGATGCCAGTGGCACCAGGTGGCTACAAATGGGTCCTCACAGGAATAGATACTTACTCAGGACTGGGCTTTGCATATCCCATGATGCAAATGCCAAAAACACCATTAAGGGATTGGAACAAAAGATAATGTACCAATTTGGGCCACTGAGTTATATTTCATCAGACCAAGAACACGCTTTACAGCCCACAGGCTGCAGCAATGGGCCAAGAAACATCACATTAAATTGACATACTATGTTGCATACCACCCTCAGAGTAATGGTTTGACAGAGAATTGTAATGGACAGTTGAAACATTTGTTATCTAAAATGGGGGGAGATAAAGGCAGAAAGGGCTGGCTCACACCTCTTCATGAGTGTGTGCTCACACTCCCCATGATGGGGGCGAAGAGAGGATCACCACTGGACAGATTCCCACACTTCTCTGGGAGATCTGGGGAAGAGGGGTTGGGGGAAGACACTGGTGCCACTGTACAGTTCTTCCCCACATCACCTAGAATTGTTTTTATCCTGCTGGATGCTGCAGTCCCAGGACCAGGGAAGCAGCTGCGGGTGCTGTAAGCAGGGGTGATCCCAAAGCAAGAGACTGGAAATATGCCCCTGAACGTGTACACCAGAATTCCCAAGCGTCTGATGGGATGGATTGTACCTTCCCCTCACCTGGCAAAATTGGGGTTGACAGTGAATACTGCCATATTGCCTAGTGGGCGAGATAGCCCACTAGTGTTTTACCTATGTAACCCTACCCAACATGAATGGGAGTGGACTAAGGGGAAGCGCTTGCTAGACTGGTCTTGCTACCAGCAATCTGGACTGGCACAGCAGCTGAACATGATGTCCCTTCCCGAGGTAGAAAAGTTTGGTTAAAAATAAATGATAAATTGAAGGAAGGAGAAATAATAGCTGAAGGTAAAGGAATGAACAGACAGATTATGCAGCAGGGGAAATCTAACATTATGCTCATACCCTAAGAAAGACTCAGAGCAAGGGGATAATATTCTCTCAGTTAAATTTTATCAGAGGCCAGAAAGGGTGACGACAAGATGACTTTTGGAGAACCTGACCAGATCAGATGGACACCTGCAGCAGACTTGAATGGCTGGTACCTGAGTAACCTCGCTATGAGGACTCTTTGTCCTACTGAAGGACTAATTGTTAATGACTGTTTTGGACTGGTAAAATGATTGGGAGGGGGAAGTTAATCCTTCAAGCATGAAAGGGCCAATGACTAGAAGAGCTAGGGGGTGGCCTGCAGTGCAGTGAATTAATATGGCCCTTCTAGCTGTAGTCTTCGTGACTCTCCCACAATGATTGGGTGACCATGCAAATAAGGTGTATGGAACCCTAACGAGGTGTGGTGGTTGGTGTTGTGTGTTGGCTTGGCTAGGCCGTAATTCCCAGTATTGTGTGGATGTCTTCCATTTTGTGATCTGATGTAATTATCCCAATTATCCTCCATTTCATGTGTTGTAAATTTTAACATCTATACGTTAATGAGGCGGAATTAGTGTGGGGTGTATCTTGAGCCACGGCCTTGCAGGAGGGCGTGACTCAAGTCCCACCCTTACTTAAGTCACGCCCTTCCCTGGAGTGTGGCCTGCATCCAATGTATATATGTGGGTGCTCTGCTGGGGCTCTCTTTCTCCCTACATCTGGATCTTGCATCCAGCTTATCATTGTCTGACCTCTAGTTCTTGGGACTTGAGCCAGTGGCCTGCTGTCTGACCTGCCGATTCTGGGATTTGCCAGCTTCTGCAGCCTTGTGAGCCAGCAGCCTGTCGTCTGGCCTGTTGATTTGGGTTCGTCGGCCCCTCTGGCCACATGAGTCAGGAGAAACCTACACCTGACCCACATATTTGGAACTTGCCAGCCTCCATAACTGTGAGAGCCATTTCCTTGATACGGTTTGTGAGTTCTGTGAGACGTTGCAGTGAATTATGGAACTCAAAGATGAGAGGGAGAGTACTAAGGGGAGGAGGAGTAGTTGATGTTAGAGATGATGGAGTGGTACAGCAATTTGGAAAAAGTGGACTTGTAACATCTTTAACCTCCACCTCATAAGAACCAGCTCTGTGCTGATCCTTACAAAAGAAATTATTCATTTAATATTCTCAACAACAAAAATAAAATATAAAAATTTTTTTTTTGCTTTTTGCTCTGCAAAAGACACTGACTATTAAGACAATGAAAACACAAGTCACAAACTGGGAGAAAATATTTGCAAATCACATATCCAACAAATGACACACAAAGAGCTCTTAAACATAATTTAAAAAAAAAACAATTTTTAAAATGAGCAAAATATTTGAACAAATATTTCACCAAAGAAAATATGCATATGGCAAATAATAAGCATATGAAAAGATCTTCAACATCATTAGTCATAAAGGAATGTAAATTGTAAGCACACTGAGACACCACTACACACCTATTACCAGTTGCCATGGAGTCTGTTCTGACTCATGGCAAACCCACGTGTATCAGAGTAGAACTGTGCTCCATGTTTCAAATGGCTGACTTTTCAGAAGTAGATTGCCAGGCTTTCTTTCAAGGTGCCTCTGGGTGGACTTGAACCTCCAGTCTTTCAGTTACCAGTTGAGCATGTTAACTGTTTGCACCACCCAGTGATTCCACACACCTACTAGAATGACTTAAGTATATATATTTTTTAATTGACAATACCAAGTGCTGGCAAGTGTGTGGAGCAACTGGAACTCTTCAAACATTGCTGGTAGGAATGCAAAAAGGTACAACCACTTTAGAAAACAGTTTGATAGTTTCTTATGAAGTTAAACATAATACTTATTATACAACTCAGCAATTCTACACCCAGCTATTTACTCAAGAGAAATAAAAACCTGTGCTTACACAAAAACCTGTTATGTGAATGTTTATAGCACCTTTACTTATAATTGCCAAAACCTGTAAAACCAAGTGTCCCTCAGCTGAGGAATGAAATAAACAAGCTGTGGTAAATCCATACAACAGAATACGACTCAGCAATAAAAAGCAATCATCTATTGATACACATAACAACATGGATGGATCGCAAATGCATTATGCTAAGTGAAAGAAACCAGACTCAAAGGGCTCCATAGTGTATGATTCCATTCACGTGACATTCTGGAAACAGCAAAATGATAGGAACAGAGAACAGATCAGTGCTTGCCAGGGGTTAAGGGTTGGGAAAGGTCTGACAACAAAGGAATGAGAGAATTTTCGGGGGGGAGAGAGCCATGATGGAACTGTTCTATATCTTGATTTTGGTGGTGTTTACATGACTCTATGCATTCGTCAAAATTCATAGATCTGTACACCAAAAAGAGTGAACATTAGTACATGCAAATTTAAAACAAAGAGTCACCTTGATTTTTCCTAAAAATAGAGTCTCCTCTGAATGAAGCTTGAGGTTACTCAGAATCTCTTTAGAAGTGAAAACTGTTAACTGGCTTGGGAAACCAAGTTCTAACCAACTCATTTCTTCCCCCAACCCTCCTGTGGCTTCTGTCACGGGAATCATGACACCACTAAGTCAGAAACCTAGGGGTTATCCTAGGGCTCTTTCTCCTCATTCAGACACAAAGGGCTGAGATCTTCCTACCTCCTAAATACCTTCTGTAACTGCCCTTTCTCTTTATCTCCATGCCTGTGGATCTCGCTCAGGCCTCATTGTCTCTAGCCTGGATCATTGGACCAGCTTCCCATCTGGTCTCCCTGCCTCTAGCCTGGCCCCTCCAAACCATCCTTCTCCCTGCACCCAGAGTGGTCTTTCTAAATCACTGATCCAACCATGATGGTCTCATACTTAAGGCTTTCTGAGGGCCCTTGAGCTCCTTGAGGGGCAGGAATTGTTCTCCTCACCACCATAGCTCTAGAACCAAGCACAGTGCCTGGTACTTGGTGCATGCTTAGTGAATGATGATTGGATAAATTCATAAGTTAATAAAGTCGATAAAGGAGTTATTGAAAGAGGTATAAACCCTTCAAAAACTCATTCAGAGAGGTCAGAAGACAATGGCAAAGGGTGCAAGGAGGTAACACCAAGATTTCTATCCAGAGAACCCTCCACCGCATGCAACAATATTTACTGAGGATCTACCATCTACCAACACCATTCATCTGACACTTTGTTGTTTTGTGGTGACTTACATGTTGTTATTATGCTGGAAGCTATGTCACCAGCATTTCAAATACCAGCAAGGTCACTCATGGTGGACAAGTTTCAGTGGAGCTTCCAGACTAAGACAGACTAGGAAGAAAGGCCTGGCAATCTACTTCTGAAAATTAGCCAATGAAAACCTTATAGATCACAAGAGAATATTGTCCAGCATAGTGCTGGAAGGTAAGCCCCCTAAACTGGAAGGCACTCAAAATATACAATAGCTGCATACTGGACTCAAACATACCAACAATCATGAAGATGGTGCAGGACTAGGCAGCATTTCATCTGTTGTACATCAGATGGACATGAATCAGAGCCGACTTTGCAGCAACTAGTAACAACAACCATGTACCAGGAACTGCCCTAGATGTCAGAGATTCATGGAGCTTCTACTGGTGGGGGACACAGAGTACTCAGCTATCATACAAATGAATGTATAATTACAAATGGTGATAAAGCCCTCAAGGAGAAATTCTCCATGCTATGAGAGGATGTGACTAGGGAGGAGAGCGGAAGCCTGGCCAAGTCTAAAAGGTCAAGGAGGCTTACCTGAAGAGGTGATGACTAAACTAGAATCTAAGAAGATGAGGAGAAGTTACTGGTCATTAAGGAAGAGATTTCCAGCCAGGTGGAGGAGTACGTGCAAAAGCCCTGAAACTAAAGGAACGAAGATCCCTTCCAGGTAGCAGAAGAAGGGCAGTGTGACTGGAGGGTAGGGAAGGTAGTAGATGAGACTAGAGAAAGGGCTGGATCCTAAAGGCAGTGGAGGATTTTAAGCAAGAGGCTGATGGAATCAGATCTGTTCTAAAAGTATTATTTTGGCTGTTGTGTGGAAAATGGATTGAGAAAGGGGCACGAAAGAATGCTGGAAGAATAGACAGGAGAAGTCCAGAAAAGAGATGTGGAGGAGCCTGGATTTGGGTGCCAGGGGTTGGTGGAGATGGTGTGAAATGGCTGGAATGCAGCTATTTAGGAAGTAAACTCAACAGCCAGCGCTGGGTGATGAGAGTGAAGGGGAGGGAGGGACTGGGTGTCTGGAAGAATAGCAGTTTTAAAGTTTGGCACTTCCCCTGGGATGCCCAAGGCATTCCTCATCCCTAATGGCGGTTTCTGGAAGCAACGGAGATGCCACAATCATCAGCCCACTAAATTATACCCCTTCCTCATTCTCATCTATGCAACTGCTTTACCGTAGAAATCATCACTGATTTTCAGCGCATCACTTTATTTGCGGAGAAACAGAATCCATACTTAACATAAAATGCACATCAAATGCTGTTAAAGGGGACAGTAAGATTTGACAGCTTGAGAAATTATGAGGAACAATATTGGTTATCCATATGGGAGAAGGGGCCTGTTATTTATGGGACCACATAGTTCCCTGTCTTGTGGCAGGTGCTTTTACATACATTACTGCAGACAACATTCCGTGCATGCATTACATTAGTTCAATACAGCCAACAACCCTATGGAGACTGTACTATTGTTTCTTCTTATGGATGAGGAAAATGGAACCCAGAGAGGTTAAGTGACTTGCCCAAGGTCTCAGAGCTATCAAGTGGCAGATTCATGGCTCAGTCCTAGGTCTGCTTGACACTAACTACTATGATCATTCCATTGTGCCATCATTCCTCATCTCCAACAGAACTGGACCATTCTCTATCACCTGCCCCTTCCCCTCCTTTCACCCACTTCGTGGCTGACCACTCCCACCTTGACCTATCCAGATCTTCAAGGCTCATCTCAAATGGCCCTTCTCTACATAGCCTGCTTCCTCTCCCAACCAAATACCAAAGACACAAATCTCCTGTCATAACTCCCTCCTGGGAACCTCTACAATTGTCCCCCTCAGCGTACTTTATTCCTGCCTTGTTGCATATACTTTATTCCTGCCTCTTTGCAACCAGGGCTCCATATATAGGCATAGGTGGCTTTTATATTTACCTGAAAAGAAGCATATGAATTATATGACACTAGGAAACACTGGTGGCACAGTGGTTAAGAGCTACGGCTGCTAACCAAAAGGTTGGCAGTTCAAATCCACCAGGCGCTCCTTGGAAACGCTATGAGGCAGTTCTATTCTGGCCTATAGGGTCACCACAAGTCAGAATCAACTTGACAGCAACAGGTTGGTTGGTTTGTTTTTTAATGCTTATATATAGAAAGCATTCTAAAAAATAGAAGAATGAAATCATATTCATGAATAAGTTAGAAATGCATCTTTCAATTATAAAAATCAGTTCTAAAACATTTGAGAGACATCTTTCCAGATAGTCTTTTCTTCAAAAACTTTTTCTCTTTTAGGAAGCCCATACTCACCTTACTGTATGCCAAATCTAAAGACTCATGCAATATTACAGTTAGAAGGAAACTTAAAAATCATGCAGTCCAATTCTTTTATTTTGTACTTGAAATAGAGGTTTAGTGATATGAAATCTTAGCTCAAGGTGACATGGCTAGATAGTGGCAGAGGCAAGATTAGAACTCATTTCATTCAAAATCAAACACTCTACAGAAGACACTACGGGTAGTGTATCTTGATATTCATTTTTCCCCCTGGTAATAGAGCCCCAGTTTTATTTAGGTTAGACAAACAACCCCTGAAAGACACTGTCCAGACTCCTTTGCTGCCAGATGTGGCCAGGTGACTATGTTCTGGCCAATGAAATACAAACACAAGTATGTGGACTTTTAGGAAGTCTTCTTAAAAAGTCGGGTACAACGTTCTCCCTTTTCTTCCTTCCTGTTGCCTGGAATGCAGATATGATGGCACCAGTTGTAGCAGCCACATGGGACCATGAGGATGAAGACCACTCCCTGGAGATAGCTAAGTAGAGAGCTAGAATGAGCCTGAATCCCTGAAAATCTGAGGGAGTCACCACAGCAGTCCTGAACAGCCTATTTCTGGATCTTCTTTTATGTGAGAAAAAATAAATTCCTGTGTTATTTAAGCCACTAGTATTTTTTAAGTTTTTCAGTTATATGCAGCCAAGCTTAGCTAACCTAACCCATCTTTGACTTTTTCTTTCACACCACACAACCATTCCACCAGCAATTCTTGCCAGCTCTTCCCTCAGAATAGACCCAGGATCTGTCTGCTTCTCCCCACTTTCACGGCTATCACGCTGGTCCCGCCACTGTCCTCTCTCAGCTGGTTTACAGCAGTGGCCTCCTAACTAGTCTCCCCGCTTTCATTCTTGCCCACCCTACCTCCACAATCTATTTCCACAGAATATCCAGATTTATCTCATGGAAACCTAAGTCAGCCCATGTCACTCCTTTGCTCAGAACCCTCCAATGGCTGCTTCCTGACTCAGAGTACAAGCAAAGTCCTACAAGGCCTGAGGTGATCTGGTCCCCTCCTACATCTCTGGCCTCACCTACCACACTCACTCCTCCTCACCCACTCTGCCCCAACCACCCTATCCTCTTCGCTACCACTTGAGCTTGTCAGGCATACTCCTTCCATAGGGCCCTTCTGCACTCTGGAACTGTCTTCCCCTACATAGTCTCTGCCTCACCTCATTCAGGCCTCTGAGCAAACATCACTTTATCAGGGGCCTTTCCTGACCACCCTATCTAAAATAGGATCCCACCCCACTATCCACTGTGTCCTTGCTCTTCAGAGCACTCACCCCTACATGACATTTGTTTATATTCATTGTCGACGTCCTTCTACTAGAAGGGCGAGCTCATTTGTGTCACTCGTTGTTGTATACCCAGTGCCCAGGACAGTGCCTGGCAGGCAGTAAATGCTCAGGAAACATTTGCTGATGGAATGAGTGAGTAACTGAATTTAAGTCTGTGCCCTTTAAACCACATCACATTGCCTTTAATTAAAATCCAAGTACATGTGTATTGTTTATAAAGCCATTTGTTCTGCATACAAGTATTGCCATTCCGAGCTACTTGTTATCCCTGTGAAAACTTGCTAAATATTTGCTGACAAAAATAAGCCAGTGTCATCTTATTAGTTTACTAAGAAGATCTAAAAGAGTAATATGGTTTTCTGTTCTAATAATAATAATAATAACCACGAAACATTAAAAATTCTGAAATGAGAATGATGGACAGAAGTACACCAGCCAATTTGTAAGATGCCAGAACTGAACGTCCTTTTATAGCAGCCCAGAAACACAAAGCCTTTTCTTACTGTTCTCACATGACCTCCTCATTTAGAACAGGAGGGTCAAATTGACCACTCGTTATCTGGTGATGAACACAGCTGTCCTCTCATAACTCTCCAGCTTTATGGAAAATCCTGGTGACTCATTTTAAAACATGAATAAATAAAAGTCCACTAAAACAGGTTTATCTTTTCATTCACAAACAGTCTATTTCTTTTCAAAGTTAGGAAGTTTTCAGTTGGCCGTCTAAACTGAAATAAGAAATCTTTTTAGTAAACTTTATTCCGTAAATAAGTCTTAAGCTTGGGACATTTTTGGGGACAATGTAGGATTAGTATTTGTTTTCATTTGGAGAAGGAGCAAAGCCTGACAGAATACCACAGTTCCTATTACAAAGTCTAGCTTCTTCAAGCAGATATCAGGCTGAATTTTGCAAAGGAAAACACAGCAAGCTATTTCTAAGGTTTTGCTGGTGATTGTTGCTTCAAGCTGCTAAAATATTCCTTCTTTGGAGAAAGACATACAGCTCATAAGAGCTAGCCTTTGAGATAGATCTCCCTACATATTTATCTCATCTCCACTAGCTGCGTGTCCGTGGGCGAATGGTTTAACTTCGCCGTAGGGCTTTGAACTGGGTTCATTCTGGTTTGAACCCCTGCTGAGAATTTGCATTTCTACCCCAGATATACTGAATCAGAATCTACCTTTTAACAAGATTCTCAGGTGATTCTTAGGTATAACTTTCTGGGAACTTGGTAGAAATGCAAATTCTCAGTAGGGAACTTCTTAGGTGCTCAATAAATGGTAGCTATTATTGGGCTGCTATGAGTCAGAATCAACTCCGCGGCAATGGGTTTTTATTGCTCCATAAGCAACTATCTACAGGAGCCTACTCAAGCCATCAGCAATCGTAAATATAATATGCAAAAATAATTCATTTTTTTAGAACATTTAGAAAATACAGAAAAGTATGACTACAACATCTCCCCACCAGTACTGTGAATAAAACCTCCCCCAAACAACCATGAGGCTGTGTAGAGTGTACACAATTTTTCCTCTAACAATTTTGAAATAGTGACCTCTGCTGGCCGGTGGAAAACATGAGCCTTCCAACCAACACTTCAATGACTGAACAAGGGTTGAGTCAGCCAGGCTTGGTCCCTGTCCCTGGAACAAAAACCAGGTGTTGCATTACAAGGGACAGAAATCGTCACAAGGGTTACCACAATGTAATTGGGATGTTAACAAAATTAAAGGCCAGCCTTTCCATTTGCTCATCTGCCCAGAAGATTCTTTTTTCAAACCCCATGGTCTCCTATTTTTAAAATGTCATAATTGCATGCAAATGTTACAGCAGAAAAACAACGCAAGGGGCATTAAAAATCAATCTTCCATGTAAGCCTCAGATTTTCCAGCATGAAGATCCAAACGCAGAAGTGGTGACAAATGTGTAGAAAACAGAGTGAAAAAGTCAGAATGCATCATTAAGAATGTTACAACAAAAGGAGGAAAAAAAATCTTTGGGAACACATGTCTGATTCAGCTGGGGTAAACAGCCAACTACAAAGAAGGCTTTAAAAAACCCTGCAAACCTCTTACAGATATGACCCAGAAATCCAATTAAGAGGCAGCCTTGGCCCTTTCTTCAGGCAGAAATATGCTTGGTGAACAAGGCTGCTCAAGAGTCTCTTGGCTAGGATACTCAGCCATGAAACACATTGCCACCTCTTAAGGTGTGAAATAAAACAGAGGTTGCAAACTGGCAGCCCTGGGGCTGTGTAGTTTGGTTTGGCCCTCACTTCATTTTTCTTTTTTAATTAATTAGTTGCCGACACTTTAAAAATGGAGACATTTCGCATCAAAATCCCAATGTCTGCCTTCTTATAAACAAATGGGGAAATGTAGCCATGACGGGCCAGCATTCTCCCATGACAACAATCAGCTAGACCCCAGCAGCAGCCGCAGTAGTCCCTTTCAATGGGGCACATGCTCTCCAGTTTGCCATGTTTGTCACCCGCTCAGCCTCGCTTATCACATCACCTGCCAGGCTTTTGTGAGCATTTCAGTCTGAGACCCTGGGTTTATAACAACCCTGAGGAACTGATGACGAGTTCAATTCAGTTCAGACAAGTATCAAGCATGTGCAAGGTACTTTAATAGACACTGGGGATATCATGAATAAGACATGGTCCTTGAACTCAAGGTACTCATAGACCATTGGAAAAACTGGTAACTGTAAGACATTATGACATGTGCATTGAAAAGTGTAAAGTCATAAAGACTAAAAGTGATTAAATCCTATCTCTAGCTTCTTGAGATGATACTTAGCTCATTAATTTCTAGCCTTTCTTGCTTTCTAATATATACATTTAGGGGTATAAATTTCCCTCTAAGCACACCTTTATACCTCACAAATTGTGACATGAATTCTTATCATTATGTATTTAAAAATATTTTTCTCATTTCCACTGTGATTTCTTCTTTGACTTGTGGGTTATTTAAAAATATATCTTAATTTCCAAACATATGAAATGTTTTAATTATCTTCCCCCACACACACACCCCAACTATCTCTACCTTAATTGCCTTGTAGTCAAAGATATACTCTAAATGATTTCAGTCCTTCCAAATTTGTTGATACTTCCTTATGGATCAACATATGGTCAAGTCTGTAAACACTCCATGTGATGGTTAAGGTTTTTTGTCATCTTGGCTGGGACATGATTCTCAGTGGTTTGATAGTCATATGATGTTGTGATCACTTCCATGATGAGATTTAATATTCTGTGATCACCTCCATGATGGGATCTGGTGTGAGTAGTCAATCAGTTGAAAGGGAGTTTCCTTGGGCATGTGACCTGCACTGAATATAAGTGGATATTCTGGCAGAGTTTGTGGGTTTTTGCTTGTTCTGGATCCTGCAGCTGGCTCCTGTTCATCTGCTCGCCAGTTCTTGGGACTTGAGCTAGCAGCCTACCTTCAGTCTTGCCGGTCAATCTTTGGGATTCATCAATCATCGCAGCCTGTGAACAACAGCCCTGCTCTCCGACCTGCCAATCTTGGGTTTGCCAGCCCCTGTGGCTATGTGCATCAGGAGAAGCCTTTATCCTGACCCACGGACTTGGGACATTCCAGTCTCTATAACCATGTGAGCCATTTTCTTGATATAAATCTCTCTCTCTATATATATACACTTTACTGGTTTTGCTTCTCTAGAAAACCCAGCCTAAGACATTCAATGTGAGCTTGAAAACAACACGTTTTTCAGTTAAGTGCAATATTCCATAGATATCCATTAGGCTAAGTTTGTTGATTGTGTTGTTCAAACAGTCTACCTTCTTACTGATTTTTACAATGATTTGTTCTATCAGTTACTCAGAGAGATGTGTAAAATAGCCTGTTAGGATTGTGGATTTGTCTATTTGTCCTGTGGTTCTGTCAGTTGTTGCTTTATATATATATTTTTTTTTATTAAGGTACAACATACATAAAACTACCCAAATCTTACATACATAGTCTGATGGATTTTTATATGTATACACTCACATAACCATCATCCAAATCAAAACATAGAACATTTCCAGCACCCTAGAAGGTTCCTTCATGTCCCCTTAAGTCAGTATGCTGCCCCCCTCCCAGGTTACATTTATTCTGATTTTTATCACCATTAAGTGTTGCTTATTCTTGAATAAGAATAAGCAGTTTGTCGTACTGTGGGGGCTTGTGTGTTGCTGTGATGCTGAAAGCTATGCCACCATATTCAAATACCAGCAGGGTCACCAATGGAGGAGAGGTTTCAGCTGAGCTTCCAGATGAAGACAGACTAAGAAGAAGGAACTGGCAGTCTACTTCTGAAAAGAATTAGCAAATGAATACTTTATGAATAGCAGCAGAACATCTAGTGCCAGCAGATGAGCCCCTCAGGTTGGAAAGCACTCAAAATACGACCGGGGAAGAGCTGCCTCCTCAAAGTAGAGTTAACTTTAATCATGGATGGAGTCAAGTTTTCGGGACCTTCATTTGCTGATGTGGCACGACTCAAAATGAGAAGAAACAGCTGCAAATATCCATTAATAATCGAAATGTGGAATGTACAAAGTATGAATCTAGGGAAATTGGAAATTGTCGAAAATGAAATGGAACACATAAACATCAATATCCTAAGCATTAGTGAGCTGAAATGGACTGGTACTGGCTATTCTGAATTGGAAAATCATATGGTCTACTATGCCGAGAATGACCTTAAAGAGGAATGGTGTTGCATTCATCATCAAAAAGAACATTTCAAGATCTATCCTGAAGTACAGTGCTGTCACCGATAGGATAATATCCATACACCTACAAGGAAGACCACTTAATACGACTATTATTCAAATTTACGCACCAACCACTAAGGCCACAGATGAAGCAATTGAAGATATTTACCAATTTCTGCAGTCTGAAATTGATCAAACATGCAATCAGGATGCACTGATAATTACTGGTGATTGGAATGTGAAAGTTGGAAAATATGGCCTTGTTGATAGAAATGATGCCAGAGATCGCATGATGGAATTTTGCAAGACCAACGACTTCTTCATTGCAAATACCTTTTCTCAACAACATAAATGGTGACTATACATGTGGACCTTGCAGATGGAATACACAGAATCAAATCGACTACATCTGTGGAAAGAGTCGATGGAAAAGCTCAATATCATCAGTCAAAACAAGGCCAGGGGTCTACTACAGAGCAGACCATCAATTGCTCATATGCAAGTTCAAGTTGAAACTGAAGAAAATCAGAACAAGTCCACGAGAGCCAAAGTATGACCTTGAGCATATCCCACCTGAATTTAGAGACCATCTCAAGAAAAGATTTGATGCACTGAACACTAATGACTGAAGACTAGACAAGTTGTGGAATGACATCAAGGACATCATACATGAAGAAGGCAAGAGGTCATTAAAAAGACAAGAAAGAAAGAAAAGACCAATATGGATGTCAGAAGAGATTCTGAAACTTGCTCTTGAATGTCTAGTAGCTAAAGCGAATGGAAGAAATGATGAAGTAAAAGAGCTGAACAGTAGATTTCAAAGGGCGGCTCAAGAAGACAAAGTAAAGTATTATAATGATATATGCAAAGACCTGGAGATAGAAAACCAAAAGTGAAGAACATGCTGGGTATTTCTCAAGCTGAAAGAAATGAAGAAAAAATTCAAGCCTCAAGTTGCAATATTGAAGGATTCTATGGGGAAAATATTAAACAATGCAGGAAGCATCAAAAGAAGATGGAAATGTAGAGTCATTGTACCAAAAAGAATTGGTCGACATTCAGCCATTTCAGAAGGTAGCATATGATCAGGAACCGATGGTACTGAAGGAAGCAGTCCAAGCTGCCCTGAAGGCACTGGTGAAAAACAAGGCTCCAGGAATTAATGGAATATCAATTGATATGTTTCAACAAGCAGATGCAGCACTGGAATGCTCACTTGTCCATGCCAAGAAATTTGGAAGACAGCTACCTGGACAATCGACTGGAAGAAATCCATATTTATGCCTATTGCCAAGAAACATGATCCAACTGAATGAGGAAATTATCGAACAATATCATTAATATCACATGCAAATAAAATTTTGCTGACGATTATTCAAAAGTGGCTGCAGCAGTATATCAACAGAGAACTGCCAGAAATTCAAGCTGGATTCAGAAGATGACGTGGAACCAGGGGTATCATTGCTGATGTCAGACGGATCATGGCTGAAAGCAGAGAATACTGAAAGATGTTTACCTGTGTTGTATTGACTATGCAAAGGCATTCGACTGTGTGGATCATAATAAATTATGGATAACATTTCGAAGAATGGGAATTCCAGAACACTTAATTGTGCTCATGCAGAACATGTATATAGACCAAGAGGCAGTCGTTTGAACAGAACAAGGGGATACTGTGTGGTTTAAAGTCAGGAAAGGTGTGTGTCAGGGTTGTATCCCTTCACCACACTTGTTCAATCTTGTATGCTGAGCAAATAATCCAAGAAGCTAGGCTATATGAAGAACAATGGGGCATCAGGATTGGAAGAAGACTCATTGACAACCTGCAATATGCAGATGACACAACCTTGCTTGCTAAAAGTGAACAGGACTTGAAGCACTTACTGATGAAGATCACAGACCACAGCCTTCAGTATGGATTACACCTCAACATAAAGAAAACAAACGGCCCAATAAGGATCCACAATCAACACCCTTGGAAGCAGCAGTCAAGAAATCAGATGATGCACTGCATTGGGCAAATCTGCTGCAAAAGACCTCTTTAAGCTGTTAAAAAGCAAAAATGTCACCTTGAAGACTAAGGTGGGCCTGACCCAAGCCATGGTGTTTTCAATCACCTCATATGTATGCAAAAGTTGGACAACGAATAAGACCAAAGAAAAACTGAAGCCTTTGAATTGTGGTGTTGGCGAAGAATATTGAATATACCATGGACTGCCAGAAAAACGAACAAATCTCTCTTGGAAGAAGTACAACCAGAGTGCTCCTTAGAAGCAAGGATGGCAAGACTATGTCTCACATGCTTTGGACATGTTATCAGGAGGGATCAATCCCCGGAGAAGGACATCATGCTTGGCAAAGTAGAGGGTCAGCGAAAAAGACGAAGACCCTCAATGAGATGGCTTGACACAGTGGCTGCAACAATGGGCTCAAGCATAACAATGATCATGAGGATGGTACAGGACCGGGCAGTATTTTGTCCTGTTATACATAGGGTCGCTATGAGTCAGAACTGACTAGATGGCACCTAATAACATTCTTGAAATGAACATGAATGCAATCATACAGTATATATTCTTTTTGTGTCTGGCTTATTTTGCCTAATATTATGTCTATGAGCTTCATTCATATTGTTACACATACCAGTACTTTATTCTTTTGATTGCTATGTAATATATTGCATTGTAAAAGTATGGCAGAACATTATTTATGCATTCTAGTCTTGATGGACATTTGGATTGTCTCTAAATGGGAGCTATTATGAAAAATTCTGCTATAAATATCCTAATAAACCTGACTTTTGGTGGGCATATGCACTTATTTCTTTTGGGTATATACCAATTAGTGGAATTGATAGGCTCTAGGGAAGGCATAGGAGTCCCTGGGTGGCACAAATGGTTAAGCATGTGGCTACTGAAAGGTTGGTGGTTTGAACCCACCCAGAGGCGCCTTGGAAGAAAGGCTGGTGATCTGCTTCCAAAAAGTCACAACCATAAAACCCCTATGGAGCAGTTCTACTCTCCATATGAGTGGGAGTCACTCCACAGCAACTGGTTTGGTTTTTTTGGTTTAGGGTAGGCTTATGTTGAGCTTTAGCACATGTTGGCAATTTTTTCACCCATTGCAGCAATGTATGAGTTTCAGTTGCTCCACATCCTCAGAACTTGGTATTGTCAGTCTTTTTATTTTTTGCCATTCTGATGGGTCTGTAGTGGTAGCTCATCATATTTTTAATTTTCATTTTTCTAATAACTAATGATTCTTCTCTTATTGACCTGCTTTCTCTTATTGGCCATTTGGATCCCTACCCACTTTTTGGAGTGCTTGTTCATATCTATTGCCCATATTGCTTTATGTGCTTTAAGGCTATGTTATTAGGTACATTCACTTTTAGAATTATATCTTTCTTATTATTTTGAAGTGCCTCTCTTTATATTTATTAAGGCTTTTGGCTTAAAGCATACTTTGTCAAAAATCAATACAATTATACCAGCTTTCTTTTAGTGTGGTAATCTTTTCCTGTCCTTTTATTTTCAATGTATCTATCCTTATGTTTTAGATAGGTTTCTTAACAGCAAAGAGTTGAATTTTTGTTATTTAGTTTGATGACCCTTGCTTTTTAATTGAATCATCTAGACCATTTATATTTAATGTAATTACTGATATATTTGGGTTTAAATCTACATCTTACTATGTGCAATTTTTCCTGCCTGTTCTAGATTTCTTTTTTACTCCTTACTTTCATATTAGTTTTTATTATTCCACTTTTTCCGCCTGCTTAAGCTTGTAACTTTTACTATTCCTTTAGTGCTTATCCTTAAACTAAAATGCACATCTTTAATATACCAAAGTCTTCTATTAATTGGTACTTTTACTCTCTTCCTAGACAATGTAAAGACCTTACTTAGAACATGGTAATTCCCAAATATCCTAACTTATATGCCATTATGTGGTAAATTTTAATTCTATGTATATTTTTTAAACACCGTAAGACTTTTTGTAAGTCAATATTCATATTTACCATTTTTGTTCTGAATTCCTTCCTGCTTCCCTGATCATTTTTCCCTAAAAAACAAAACAAAACAAAAAAAAAACTACCTTTATTTATAAAGGTAGTTTGAGAGCCTCCTGTTATTCTCATGGCTTTTCTTTGACTGAAAATGTCTTTATTTCTCCACCATTTTTGAAGAAGATTAATGCTGGGTAAGAAATTCTTAGTAGTTTACTTGAAAACAAACCAAAAAACCCACTGCCATCAAGTCGATTCCAACTCATAGGGGCTCTATAGGACAAAGTAGAACTGCCTCACAGGGTTTCCAAGGCTGTAAATCTTTATGGAAGCAGACTGCCACATCTTTCTCCCGCAGAGTGGCTGGTGGGGTCAAACTGCTAATCTTTTGGTTAGCAGATGAGCACTTTAACCACTGCACCACCAGGGCTCCTTTGTAGTTTAAGCACTTTAAAATAATCATTCCATTGTCTTTTGACTTCAATTGTTTTTGTTGAGAAGTTAGCTTAGCTGTCTAAGTGTTGCTCAATTGAAAGCAGTCTGCAGTGGTTAAGTGTTGGGCTGCTAACCAAAAGGTCGCCAGCTGGAATCCACCAGCTGCTCCTTGGAAACCCTATGGGGCAGTTCTACTCTGTCCTGTAGGGTTGCTGTGAGTCAGAATCGACTTGGTGGCAACAGGTTTCGTTTGTTGGTTTTGGCTATTTTTAAGGCTTTGTTTTTGGTTTTTAGCACTTTTACTATGATGTGGCTTGGTCGACCCTTCAGTTAGCAGTTGAACACTTAACCACTGCACCACCAGAGCTCCTCACTCATCACAGTGATCTTATTTAAAAATCTGCCAGATAACTCAAATATCTGGAGTTCCTATGAGTCTATTCTAATGCCTGTTGCTTTTGTCAGTTCTCATTTATGTTGTCTTGTCTCTTCCTGTGCCTGGTTATTTTTAAATTGTGTGCAGACATTGCATCTGAAACCTTGTTTGTAGAAAATTGAGGCCTAGGGTGTTATTTCTCTCCAGAGAAGATTTATGATAGCTTCTGTTAGGACCTGGAAACACTAGCAGAGATCATCTCAATTCAATTTAATGAAGATTCTAACTAGACTCAAATTCCCACGTGGGTTGAGTCCTTCTTCCTAGAGCGCAGCCCTATGAGATCTCAGTCTAAAGCAAGATTTACCAGCCCCCTCCTTGTAGGTCCTGAACCCCAGATTTTGTCCCCTATCCTAGGCGGGGAGCCCTGGTGGCACAGTGGTTAAGCGTTTGGCTGCTAACCAAAAGGTTGGCAGTTCGAATCCACCAGCTGCTCCTTGGAAACCCTATGGGGCAGTCCTACTCTGTCCTACACAGTTGCTATAGGAGTTGGAATTGACTCGACAGCAACAGGGTTTTTTTCTGTTGTTGTTGTTTTTTAATCCTGGGAGGGTCTGGGAACTGCCCCTTACCTCCACCCCATTCTGATCAACAAAGGTAAGCTCCTGAAGGCCGTGTTGGTACTGCATGACCCTGTCCCTCAAGCCTCGTTAGAGCTTTGGATAATGGATTCAGTTGGGCTAATTTCTTTCAATCAGGAATTTTGTTTGGCATTTAGAAATAACTGGTCAGTTTCTATTTATGACATATAAACTCAGGAGCTAGAAGGCATCTAGAGGGAATGGTAGAAAGCCAGTTAGCAGGGAGATTACAACATTAATGCAGAAAGAACTTTAGAGATCCTGACAGCCTTCCAGGTTTTTCATGTGGCCTAGAAGCTAAGACATCCTTGTGCCCTTAGGAACAGCTCCCCTTTTATCCTTAAGCTAACTTGAGGTGGGGATTGTGTCCCAAGAGACTTTGTGTTGTTAGGTGCCATCGAGTCAATTTTGACTCATAGCAACCCCGTGACAGAGTAGAACTGCCTTATAGGGTTTTCTTGGCTATAATCTTTACGGAAGCAGATCACCAAGTCTTTTTCCCATGCAGCCACTGGGTAGGTTCAAATCGTCTACCTTTTGGTTAGCAGCCAAGCATTTAACCGTTTGCGCCACCAGGGCTCCTCCCAAGGGACTAGTGTTTAATATTTTTTCAAGACTGTAGACCCCTCTTATTACTAATGGGTTGAGAGATACAAAGGATAAACCAATCAAGAGTCAATATACCTTCTAAAGACTAGCAAGGTAAAGGTCTGTAGAGTAGAAGTCACCTTCCAATGTTTCTTTGCCAGAGACATCCCATAGGCCTTCCAGAACTACTTTACCACCAAGATCACTTTCAAGACACATTCAACAGTATCTGATAACATATGTGTGTGCAGGGAGAACATGAGCACTTGAGGACAAGATGCAGCCACACAGCCCTGCAAAATAAGCAGGTGACAGAGGGCTAGCACCGGGACACCAAGGGCATGCTGTGTTAAGTTCTGAAAAGGGTTCATAAAGGAGTTGGGTAAAGAAATATTCTGTATCTTAAAGCACAAATGCAAGCAACAGCTACTGCTTAGAACAGGTGAGGAACAGAGTAGCTGTTCAGTAAACGAGATAGCAATAGCAAAAAAAACACTTCTGTAAATAAGTAAAAAAAAGATTCTTTGCAAACAAGGATTGCCTCTACCTTACCTCTCTCACGCAGGATGGTGAGCTCTTTGAGGGCAAGCTCTGTGACTTTGTACCACTAGTAACTATCACAGGGCCTGATACATGGCAGGCAATGAGTGAATGCTGAAAAGTTAACAGATTTAACAAAAACGGGTCTAAAATTTCTCATCTTAGACTCCTGACGCCAGATGCTTCATAATAAAGAGTGTTACATATTTTAGAAAGGTAATAATGATGCATATTACATAACACCCCCAGTGGGGTCTAGAAAAGTACCTCATAATCAAACATTCTACAGTGAAATGTAAGCATATTCATACTAAGTGGGATGAGTTAAGACTATAAACAGCCTCACATCAGTTCAGGTCAGGTTTTGCTGCCAAATAAATTGTTATTAAAAAAACCTCTGGATTTCAGAATTGCAGATAAGGGATGGTGGACCTATGTCTGCTAAAAATGAAAAACTAAAGTAACCTTGGAAAGGACTGCTAATTTTCACTTATTTATTGGAATACTATTGTTAGGGGAGCTCACAGGAGAGGAAACAGATTCATAATCAGTTAAGTTACAATTCAATATGGTAAGGCCAAAAAAGAAGGAATGACCAAGTATTGAGAAAACACATCAAAATCTAGCTGGGAGTATTTGGGAAGACTAAGCTCATTCTGAAGAAAGAGAAGTTTGCCAGGAAGATGACAAACTCGTTCGCATTTCTGAAACAGGTTTTACAAAAACAGGTCCACATTATTTGTCAGCATTTCTGCATTAGCTATGAGATCTAACAGTATTCTTCAAGCTTTGCAGCAAATTAATCAGAAGGAAGAACTCTACTTATAGCTATTAATAGTACATATCCTTCAAAACTATTGCCCCAAGATAATCTTTAAATTGTAAACCAAAAATATCCCCTGAAGTCTTATTAAAACCAAACAGTAGCTTCAACCAGTAAAACACAAAACATAACAAAAAACCCTGCCTTAAGCATTATGCTCTTTTAAGAACTATCTATTTGGGATCAAACTGACAACAGCAACTCAAAAGATTAGATAGGAAACTTGGGGCCAGTGATTCTGTTAATAGGGGAGGAAAAGCTCAGAAAAGGAGGGTGAGAATGGTTGCACAACTTGATGAAATCAGTAACACTCAATTTACATGTAGAAACTGCTGTATTGGTGTATGTTTTGCTGTGTATATTCTCCACAACAACAAAATAAATGAAATTTAGGAAGAAAAGAGTATTTCATATATTTGACAACAAAAATAGTACATATGCTTCAGACACACATCTAAGAGAATACCACGTGCAAGAAAATCCACTCGGACAGTGGTTCTCACCGTGTGCTCCAAGGACACACCTGCCACATCAGCATCACCTGGACACTTGTTAGAAATGCAAACTCTTGGGCCCAAACCCAGACTTACAGAAATCAGAAACTCCGGAGATTGGGCCCAACAATCTGTGTTTCACAAACTCTCCAAGTGATTCTGATACATACTAACTAAGGTTTGAGAATCACTGACCTAGAATAAACCCTTCTCAGGGTGTGTTCCTCAGACCACCTGCTTAGAACGATCTGGTACACTTTGTTAAAAACTACATCTCTTGGGATCCAGCCCAGACCTCCTGAATCAGAATCTGAAGTGCAGCCCAGAGTCTGCACATCTAATAAGCACTCCTGGGGATTCCAGTGCACACCAAGTTTCAAACGCCACTGTATTAGATTATAAACTTCTTGAGGGTAGGGACTGCGTCTTATTCAGTTTAAGCTACTCCTAATAGGGAAAAAAAAAAAAAAAACAAACCATTACCATCGAGTTGATTCCAACTCATAGTGACCGTATAAAACAGAGTAGAACTGTCCCATAGGGTTTCCAAGGAGCGGCTGGTGGATTCAAACTGCCGACCTTTTGGTTAGCAGCCAAGCTCTTAACCACTATACCACTGGGGCTCCCTATTCCTAATAGCTAGGCCATAATAGACACCTAGTGAATGTTTCAGTTAGCTCCACATCAACCACATCAACTTGTACAACTGCCAAGGCTGCTTAGGACACTGACTGAGAATTAAAGGGGTATATGCTTGTTCATTCCCCTTCTTGCCCCTCAAAACAATAAAAATTTTGCTTATTTAAAAATGGTGGTCAGCAGCTTACTAAGAATAATTGGATTGTTCACTGATGAATTAAAGCTATATTTGTTTTAATTAAGCTATTTGGTTTTAAAGGAAGATGACTATGGGGTTGGGAGAGAAAGACAGGGAGTTAACGGCCTTAGTTAGTACCAGAGGTAGAGTTCAGACTAAGTAAAGTTGACAGAAGTAACTGCTAGCTTGAGGAAATATGATCCATTTAGAATCACTATTTTGGAGAGAAAAGAAACCTCTGTTAAGAGATTGGCTTTCAGCACCAGCACCCTTGCGTTTAATTTTGGAAGAAAGACAACCAAGATGATGAAGAGAATTAGAAATCAGTCTCCTCAAAGTTACCATCAAACACAGATTATCCACCAAATTAGTCCAGCTACGGGCAAAAGCTGATTTCTCAAGAAGTTAAACCTTTTTAGTTTTTATAAGCAAAGACTGTGAGACTGAACTGAAATGGGTAAGGAAACACACACACACACACATCCCAGAAATTAAATAACTGAATTTATAGACACACAAATTGCAATTAGCAGTCTCATTTTTAAAAACTGTCAATTTATTTTTCTACCCAATTCAGTATTGATGATACAAAAGGATATAAACAGAGTCTCATAAATATTTACAGGAAGACACATAAAACAATTACCAAGAAAGAAATTCAGCAAAGTAACAAGCTGTTGCTCATCAATGTTCACTGAACTGTACCAGGTTTATTCTAGGAGTTCCCCAGTTCTCTGAAGAGAAGCTACGTGGACTTAGACCTTCCATAAGGGCCAAGGAAACATTACAAGAGCTACGGCAATCATGTTTTATACTAACAGCCAGAGAAAGGCTTTTAAAGAACAATTTCTAATTTTCTGGCCAATGTTATAGCATTAGCAGGCTCAGAGGGAGGCTGAGACCTCATCAAAGGAAATGCTTCTCTCCTCTTGGCCTCCCTAAGTCCTTCTCCTTGCACACAGGAGGAGTTTCATTTCCTAACAGGTAACCGAGCCATACTCTAGCCCAAAAAGGTGGTGAATAAATTATCAATACAAAATGATGAAAAAGAACTGTCCCCCTTACTGACTAAGTACAACACAGATTTGAGGAGACAGTTTCTAAATTTCCAACAGGCAGGAATTATGTGGCCTGCATTTTGTCCACAGCACATTCTCTTGAGAAAAAACAGGGATGAACACCTCAGAAACATCCACATTGCTCATCAAACATACTTTGCCCAAAATATCTGGGAAATGGCAAGAATCTAAACCTAGCCAGGTATTTCATCTGAGTAGGTCAAAGTTTAAAGGAATCATCCCATCTTCAGCCTCAGGAAAGCAATGGGTTAAATACCACAGATCTTCTTTAATGGAAACAGAGGGCTAAGGTCTTTGTCTCCCAAAATGCCTCAGCCAAGGGCAGCAGAGAAAATGGAATATAAAAAGCCTAACGGCTTTAAAATATGGGACACAATAGTTGTCAGTCAACCTAGACACAATTTTCTGGTCATCTGTAAGAGACTATCACATATGAAATTCAATTTCACATTCAAGAAAGAGATCAACTTAACCTCAGACACAAAGCAAAAAAAAAAAAGGCAAATGGCAATAGCCTCAAAACCCGAAAACACTTGATAATTGGGAAACTGTCTGATAAAGACACTTGAAAGGCAAGCAGGATTCATTTATAATTTGGCATGTGCTGGTTGAAGGGGCAATAGGACCTGGAGCTGAAATATTCTATTCTGAAGATATAATACATCAAGGAATCAGACAAATGGCAGACATATATACCACATTAAAGATTCATATACAATACTGTGCTGACTTTAAAGAAAAAAATTGGGGGCACTAAAGAGAAGAAATTATAAGAAAAGAATTACAAGGGAGTGTTCAGTCTAAAGCTAGTCCAGTGAATAGCTACCAGTAGGATTTCTAATCTTTCATCTCCAAAGAAGTTGATCTAATAAATTATAAAATTACCTCACTCACATTTTGGACATAGAACATACTCCCAAGTACAGTAATCCCTGACGTTTTGGTTTCACTTGCTATTTGATGACTAAGTTGTTTCTGGCTGTAAAGATTTTCCTAATATATTTTAATTAGCCAGTTACTGTAGCAGAGGCTGCTCCCTCTGTGTAGCCAGACAAGCTTTGCAAAATAATTTGATCTAAAGAAGATGAAGAGTGGGAAGGGAAAAGAAAAGTTTCCTGGCTTTTCTTGAAAAACTTTTTCTCTCACTTGAAAAACTCCGCAATCACTTAGTATTTTGTTCCAGAAAAAAGAAAACAAAACTAGTTAGGAAAATATCCATACACTTAATGTTCACTAGCATGATACAAAATAAATTCATAGATGTCAGACAATTGTTTTTCAAAAACCAAATGTGCATGTTTAATCTTGTAACTTAAGAACTGAATTTTTCCACATTCCTTTATATAGAGTTAGCATCTGTAAATTGAGACCTTTTTTTGGACAATCATGCAAATTCAATTTGTCCCTGGAAACAAAAACATAACCTAACAGATTAACAAAATATGTCCTTCAGACAATATTTTTTCTGTGAGTTTTTCTCCACTGTTACCATTTTTATCCTTCAGTAAACAGAAACTACTCTTAAAAATGTATGTATTTTGTGTTTAGAGAGAGCTAAACTCTGAGAATGATTAGAAAGGAAGACTGTATCAAATAAAACTATTTTACCCTCCGAACTGGCTCCACTCCTCTCAAAAGTAAATTCTAAAAAATTTCAAGTTATTCTTATTAAGTTATATGACCTAGAGACATTTCTACTGCCATAGATGCTTCTGTAAAATTGAATAAAGACTTTATTATACCACACACACAAAAAGCAATCGATACAGAAAAGGCAGTTTTTGGTTATTCTGTTGAGAATTTCTTTCCATGATTTCTCCCATTAAAGTATAGTTTTCAAAGCAACCACCACGACAAAGGAAACATCTAATTAGTCCATTTTCTTCTGATCCAAGAATGCTGAATATTTACTGTCCCATCTGTAGTTGTATCAGCAGTGTAATGAACACAGTTTATATTACTTAACTATTCTTTGAACTCCAAGAACTGTTGAAGTCTTTTCTGATGTTCTGCAGATGCTTGCACAGCACTAAATGAAACATAAATTCAAAGCATAAGCTTTATTTTTACATTAAGCATATTAAGTGAACCACAGAGCACAGAGTCAATATTTTTCAAAACAATTAAAAATGAATAGAAGTCTTCACTTATTTAGTATTTATGAAAAAAGTTGGATGAAAACCCCCTTAATCTAATGAGGAGGGCTTGCATTCAGTAATAGCATGTTTCTACCTTCTAAAAGACCAAAGAAAATTAAGACTGACAAGTGAAGGCATCAGCTCTAACCTGCTCTGCTGTGGAACCTGCTGTGCAGAGTTCCAGCCCCCGCACTAGATTTTCTGGATTTTATTATTTTATTTAAACCAGATCCCAACATTATCTTTGAGTTGTGGAGTATCTGAATTGCCTTTAATATAAAATCCTTTAAACTAAAATGTTTGGTTAAAACACAATAGACTCCACTAATCGTTTTCAAAGGTAACAGCTTGGTGGTTTAGATTTACTTTTCCCTTTGAACATAGCTTAGTCTTGGATGGGGAAACTGAGTTCTCTCCCTACCCTTGACCCCACAAAAATATATTACCTTGACAGAATTAGGGCAAATATATACTGAAACTAATATAAAACTTCCTTTTAAACTTTGGATAAAAATTGAATCCAATAAAAGATTTTGGTTTTCTGGTTCTTGAATAGTAATATATCATTACTGAATGATAAAATTCCAGATAACTAAAGGTCACCACTTTTTTAAAAGCGACAAGTTTTATTTTAATAATTTGGCTAGAAATCATCCTAAAATGCCTTATACACATATCTCTGCTTTCTTAAACCACTAGCTGCGTCTAACTGAACCATTTCAAGTATTTTACTGTACAAAGATGCCCCCTAAGTGCCTGTGAGGCTGCCCGTCTCTAACTAAATGGCACCAAGCTCTCTTAAACTCCAGTCTGCTGCTTTTCCCATGACTCTGCCCTCTGCTAGCAGCAGTGAACTATTCCTTACTATTGTTAGTACTCCTGACTCTAGCAGTAATCTCTTCCCCTCAAGTAAATTTTAATATGTTGTAGGCTGGAAAACCTGTTTACCAAATTTGCCTAATTAAAAGTGCTGAATTAAGTGCCTCCAAAGACCTGTGTTAATTTTCACGGCTCAAGAGATTACTTATACCTGGTTCTTGGAGATCAAGCTTTGGGTAGTGAACAAAGGACGTGTTATATAATAATAGTTGTTGTCGCAATATTTTATCATGTACAATGGGTTTTACGTAAGTATGATCCCGTTTTATCTCTACTAACATCAAATGAAGCAGTGGGGTTAATAATCTCCCCTTTTTACAGAAGAGTAAACAGTATCGCAGAGGTTAGGAAGATAACACAGTCTATCGGTTAAGAGTAGAGCACTACAGATAGGACTCAAGAGTCAGAAAGATCTGGACCTGAACTCTGGTTCTGCCACTTACTAGCTACATAATTTCAGACAAGTTATTTAAAATCATTAGGTAACTTGCCCACAAATCACAGATAGTCAATGATGTAACCACACTTAAATCCAGATATTTTAAGTCCAAATATAACATTCTCTCCACCATACCATTTTGTCCTATATTTGCACAAACTAGTTTTTACTAACATCCTCAATTTTAATGCATATAAATATGCATTTCTTCTCAGAGATAATAAACGAAGGCAGAATTTATCAGTCATCTAGTTATCTTCCTTATCTAATAAATCTCTATTTTTCTCTTTTCTCTCTGCTTTCGATCTATCATCAATATAACATCTATTCCATACTCTAAATTCATCAATGAGTATTTTTTGAGAGTACCCTGGGTGCCATTTTACATCTTAAAGGCAGTCTAGTGTTGTAGAAGAAAAGAAGGTGGCTTTTTAAGAGCAAGAAAGACCCAATTTCAAGTTTATGTTCTATCACTCACTAGACTGTGCTATTAGGCAACTTCTTAACCTCTTTGAGCCTCAGTTTCCACACAGGTACAATTATGATCATTTCTACACCTCACAGGCTATTTGAAAAGTATAAATGAAAAACATATATAAAGTGCTAAGCTTATTGTCTAGAACAACACTGTCCAATAGAACTTCAGCTATATTGGAAATGTACTCTATCTGTGCTGTTCAATACGTTAGCCACTAGCCACATGCAGCTACTGAGTGCTTGAAATGCAGCTAGCATGACTGACAAAAATGAATTTTTCATCTTATTTAACTTTAATTAATTTAAATTTAAATAGCCATACATGGCTAAGATATAGGCCAGTGCATGTCCAGAAGGCACTCAATAAATAGTAGGTTTGTGTGTTTGTTTTTAAGCAAGCTCATAAACCTCTTAAGGACAGAGGATCATCCACAGCTCTTCTGTAGTACATCTACGCAACTGTTTCTCAAAGCAGGTGGTATGAAGAAGCTCTAAACTGTACACTGATTGCATACAGAAAAAAGAGAGCACTCTCTCATCTAAAGCTCAATTATAATTAAGATAAACATTAGTTAATAAACTAGTTTCCCTCATCCTGCCTAGCTAGGAAAAGCAGGAAACATCAATAAAACTAAATATAAACAGGTTTGGCATCTGTGGTTTTCTCTCTGGCTGTTTCTAAAGGTGTTGTGATCTGTCAATGTTTTTCCAGCATGATTCACAAAGCATCAAGGACTCATTTATGGGATACTCTGCTCACCCCAAGCCTTAGTTTGCTAACCAAGATGTAATAACAGAATTATTTTTAATATGTTTTTCTGGAAAGGTACTCCCTCCCCATCCCCTTTTTCTTTCTTAAAGATATATATATATATATATTTGCTGCTTTCAAAACTTTCTATCCTCTCTTTTGTCCATCTGAAAAGAAAGTCCCAAAGCTTATATGATAGGCCAAATTTTAAAATATAAATATTATGTCTAAATCCAAGCTGTTAATTCACTGTACGAATCATAAAGACCCCCAAAAAACACTTTCAACATGACAGCCTTTATAATTCTCACACCTATTTCAAGGGGAACTCCTGAAAGTGGACTACTGTCATAGATCAAAAGAGGTAAACTTACTTCAGATGTTCACCAAAAGTAGTAGTTATTCGATAGATGGCAGTTTTTAGTGATGCTCTAAATGCAAATCTTAATGTTTTATAAGAAGTGTCCACAAGGCTTCCTGAAATCCGAGGTGGTTTACTTGAAACATGAGGAAGCTTGAAGTACTTGTCAACTGCCTAGACCAAGAAAGAAAACACATTAGTTCAGATTATCAAGAAGCCAATTTAGTCCAAAGGATTAAGATTTTATATATATATATGTAAGCAGGCACATAGTAAAATATATTTCTTATTGTGGGTCACAATCAAAAAGATTTGACAAATAATGTAGGAGAGAGGTTCAGCTACTTCAGCAGTTACCGGGACCCAGACCTGCCCTCTAAAAAAAGGCTGTAATTCAACAACCTTGTAAATAAAGTTATTTACCAAACTAGTGTATCTTCCTTTTTGATTCTAGATGATAAAACATCTGTGAGCAGGAGTAGGTTGGGAGAGAATGAGCACTGACAAGTGAAAATTATCCTACTTATAGCTGACAGAACAAGAAATAGAGATTTAAATATATCTTTTACAGGGTAAAAGTAAATAATGAATTTTACAAGTGATATAACTATTGAGAGAAGAGAGAAGTGAAGATAAAGAAATACATGTTAATCTTTTATGGTAAGATAACATCTAAAGTGTCAATCAAGAAATCACAGTCTAAGCATATTATTTAGTTATGAATGTAAACACCGTAAGAACTAAAAAAAAATTAAAATGATTTCTGCCATCATGCTTTTAATTTCAAGGGCTCTTTTATGTCATCTGCGTGTTCCTTTTGATCTTAGCATCCTATTTTTGTTTCAAAATCACAGTATCCTCTTATTTCTGAGGATTATGATAGCTGCTCTGCTCTGTTTTGTTGTTTCCTCCAAGCTGCTTTTCCTCTTTGCTTCTTTTGATCTTCACCTTCTGCATTAGAGATTTTCATCAGAAAGCTGGTGATCCTTGGCTCATGACTAAGAGTGGGGCCTCCCTAGAAAGCTCTGAGTGCACGGTTGGAGATTATTGACAACAGGCTTCACCACAGGTGATCTGCATGGGCATTTCAGGAGGAACACCCAACTTAGTCAATTTAGATCTTTCTTCTTAGATCAGTCAGAGTTCCCAGAGAAGAGTCTCCAGGGTCCTGTCTGGCAGGCCTAGCCCCTGGGAGCCAAGAGGGGAACAGAGCTTTTGAGCTCACCATTTAGTATCCCCATGCTTTTAGTACAGTACTCACAACTGTATCTGGATGCTCCCAGTCCAGAGATCCTGTGTTCAACCCTCTCTAGAGGATAAGCCTCCAGATTTCTGCTGGAGTGGGGGAGGGGCAGTTACCAGTGGCAGAGGATCCAGGGGTCTAACTGGTTTTCAAACAGCTCCCACCTAAACCTCTTTATTTTGTACCTGTCCCTTCACCCTTGGTTCCAGAGGTACCTGGTGCTTTTCTCACTGCCAATTTGGGATTTGCCTCTGGGATTTGCTAAGTCAGTCACCTCAAACATCTGTTTTCCAGCTTTGAAAATCTGTTACTGTTGTCTCCTCTCCTGTTTATGGATTTATGTCTTTTCTAAAAGTTCCTTTACCATAGTTGAGCGGGGTTTTGGGGAAGGAACAAGATTTAATGCATGTGTTCAGTCTGCCATGGTAACTTCAAATCCAACTGCTTATTCTTTCAACCATTTATAAGAGTGTTTCCCAAGACTGAGACACACTTGAGATAATTTTACGCAGCATAGGAGGTGGTATTCAGTGAAATATTTACGCATTAATAAATAATAATGAATCATAGTGGAAAAGTTATTTCCTTTTCAATTTTCTTAGAAACATTTCTGATTAATCCTCAGCATACCAGGAAAAATAGTCAACCTCATTTACTACCTAGGTCCAATGGACCATTTACAATGTTTAGTTTTAAGCCATTTTATGAAAAATTTACAAAGTAACAGGATAATGTAGCACAATTTTATAGAAATTTAAATAAGAAAAGAAACATAACAAACTCAAATTTTTACTCATTTTCCAGGTTTTTGAAGCTATATACACCCGAAATGGGCACTGTCCTTTGAATGAAACTAGCTGCTCATCAGCTGTCAAGCATGAACCCAGAACATATCCATCTTGTAAGTACTGATTTCAAATTGAAAAAATCTATCTCTAGTAGGTTCTAGCTTATCATTCGTTACTTCTGGTTCTCTCTTGCATTTGCATCATCAAATGCAATATTTTTGAAAATTCTGATAGATTATACCTGGGTTCTTTGTATTTTCTTTGTACCACAACTGTAAAACATTTTCATCCGCAGGCTTATAAACAAACATTCAAATGATAAATTCAGTGACTTTTTTCATTTCAACATCATCTATTTCCTTCTAATCACCTTGTAAACACTACCTTCAGCACTTATCCACTTATGAATTGAATAAATTTTGGTACACAAATATCACAGAAAATGAAAGAATACTGTCATGTGTCCTTTTAGCTAAATGGATGATTCACATGCTTATTATAAATTATAGGATGAAGTCCTTCCTGTTGAATGACTTACTTGATAAGAATACCACATATTATTTCCTTTTTCTCTTTAAAAATACATCTTTCCCTTATTGATCCTTGAATTTGAGAAAATTAACCTAGAATATTATCATCTGAAAATTCATAGCCTGAAATTTCTGTTATATGATCAATTTCACCATCATCTTTAGTCTAGAGTTGTGCTAATAAGGTAACCATTAGCCATATGTAGCTATTGAGCACTTGAAATGTGGCAGGTCTGAATTGAGATATGCTGTAAGTGAAAAATACATACCATATTTTGAAGATGTAGTATGAAAAATGGAATGCAAAATATCTCATAAATAATTTTAAATTGATTACACAATAATATTTTAGATATACTAAGTTAAATATAGATAATATTGCGAAGAAACAGGAATTCCAGAACACTTAATTGTGCTCGTGAGGAACCTATACATAGATCAAAAGGCAGTCATTCTAAAAGAACAAGGGGATAGCGTGTAGTTCAAAATCAGGAAAGGTGTTTGTATCCTTTCACCATACCTATTCAATCTGTATGCTGGGCAAATAATCCAAGAAGGTGGACTGTATGAAGAACAGCAGGGCATCAGGACTGGAGGAAGACTCATTAACAACCTGTGTTATGCAGATGACACAACCTTGCTTGCTGAAAGTGAAGAGGACTTGAAGTACTTACTGATGAAGATCACAGACCACAGCCTTCAGTATGGATTACACCTCAACATAAAGAAAACAAAAATTCTCACAACTGGACCAATAAGCAACATCATGATAAATGGAGAAAAGACTGAAGTTGTCAACAATTTCATTTTACTGGAGCCACAATCAACATCCATGGAAGCAGCAGTCAAGAAATCAAAAGATGCATTGCATTGGGCAAACCAGCTGCAAAAGACCCCTTTAAAGTGTTAAAAAGCAAAGATGTCACCCTGAAGACTAAGGTGTACTTGATGCAAGCCATGGTGTTTTCAATCGCCTCCTATGCATGCAAAAGCTGGACGATGAATAAGAAAGATGAAGAATTGACGCCTTTGAACTGTGGTGCTGGCAAAGAATACTGAATATTCCATGGACTGCCAAAGAACGAACAAATCTCTCTTGGAAGAAGTACAACCAGAATGCTCCTTAGAAGCAAGGATGACAAGACTACAGCTTACATACTTTGGACATGTTATCAGGAAGGATCCGTCCCTGGAGAAGGACATCATGCTTGGTATAGGGTCAGTGAAAAAAACAGGAAGACCCTCAACGAGATGGACTGACAGAGTGGCTAAAACAATGGGCATGGGGAGGGGGATGGCACAGGGCTGAGCAGTGTTTTGTTCAGTTGTACACAGGGTCGCTATGAGTTGGAACCGAATCAATGGCACCTAACAATAGGTTAAATAAAATATATTATTACAATTAAATTCACTTTTTTTTTTTTAATGTGGCTACTAGAAAATTTAAAGTTACGTATGATGATTACTTGGTAGAGGGTCAGCGAAAAAGAGGAAGACCTTCAATGCGATAGACTGACACAGAGGCTGCAATGAGTTCAAGTGTAACAACGACTGTGGGGATGGCGCAGGACCAGGCAGCGTTTCCTTCTGTTGTACACAGGGTTGCTATGAATCTGAACCAACTCGACGGCACCTGACAACAATAACGTGTTAACTGCATTACATTTCTGTTAGATAGAGCTGCTCTAGAGTGTGTTGTTAGCTGTCTCTTTGCATTCGTCTTCCAATTTGTCTAAATAATTGTTTAACATACTGGCAATTTTCTTCTCTTTACCATTATGGGCAAAAAATACAAAAATTCTGATTCATCAACTGTATTCAATGAAAGCTTAAAAAAAAATACAAAGATGTGTGTCTTTTATACCTTTTCTTGAAAGATAATATAAAAACGTTAGACGATTTCATCATTCTTCTGTTTTCCTACTGGTCTTTTTTTAACCATAATTAGGAATAAATGATAAGTAATGATAAAATAATTTCTAGGGATTGGTCGGTGGGTCCGCGGATCTGCTGGCGACTCTGGACTCTGGGCACTGTGTGGGAGACAACTCTAGACTTATGGCGGCATCAGCGGCAGCCCTGGCAATCCACGGCTCCTATGGTGCCTTCTTCAAGTGGCTGACTCGCGCGCTGCTCACCTTCTTCGACCTGGCCTTGCGACTGCGCATAAACTTCCCCTACTTCTACCTCGTGGCCTCCATGATTCTCAATGTGCGCCTGCAGGTGCATATTTAGAGTCACTCCTAACTCTGTGGAATCTGGGGATCCCCTGGCAGGATGGCTGACTTTCACCCCACAGCTCACCAGCTCACAGCGCAAGCCAGTCTAAATGGGCAGCTAAAAAGCATCCTTTGCGGAAAGCATGCAATGTCAGCAAAAAAGCCTCAGATAAAATGAAAACTTGACTCCCAAGGAAATAGATAATTCACAGAACAGAAAAGAATTTAAAAATCTGAAAATCCTCAGAAATATTTAAGAAGTTATTGCATCCCTAAAAAGACAAAAGCAACACAAACTTTAGGAAATGACAAAAGGCACAGGATGCATTTTTTAAAAAGGAAAGAAAGGCAAGTAAAAACTTAAGGAAAGGTAAACTGTACAAGAATGGCTCAAATGGGAGGCAAATCTTCCAAATTAGAATAGAAAGTGAGTACACTTCAAACGGAATGGAATGGATTCTAAGCAATAGAGGATTAAGAAGCTGGAGGAAATTTAACAACATGATGTGGAAGGCATCCATTTCTACAGCCCAAAGAAAAAACAATAACAAACTGAAACTACAGGGAAAAACAAACATTTCAAACTGGACAAGAAAAGCATGCTTCAAATATGAAGCAACCTTGGATGTGGCCTGGTTTTGAACAGTTGCTGGGAGTGTGAGAAAGGGAATCTGTTGAACACTGGCACGTGGATCAAGACGCAAGTCATAGATTAAAAAAATCCAATCACAGAATTCAACTTTGCTATTCATAATAATCATAATAAAGCAAATCCTGATTATAAAAATTCCTAGGATGATCAAATAGCAAATTATTTCAAGATACTGGAAAAGTAAAATCACTAAGATCCTATAATATAATTTAGACTTAAAAAGGGTCCAGCTGACCTATCTGGGTAATTGCAAGAAAATGAATTTTATTAGCATTTTTTAAAGGCCTCTAAAAAGGAATAAAAGTTATAAAATATTAATCCTTACAAATAGTTAGAACTGCTCAAGAAAATAAGTTAGGTCTAACAGACCCTAATAGTCTAATAAGGCTTAAATCAAGACAGAAAGTTTCAGTTTGGAGCTAATGTGCCCTTAACACCTCTCTGATCCTCACTAATCTCCCTTTACAACAAAGGATGTGCAGGTATTAGGTTCAAGTACTTCAGCAAGCAATAGTATCTAACTGGAACTCAAAATTATTGCCTTTTCTCACTTTAATTGCCTTATCTTCAATTCTGGAATTCAAAAAGCCCTGAAAACAAAACATTTTTGTAACTCTTTTAGAGGAAAAATCTAACCTGACCTAAACTTATCTGGCAGTAAAACCTGACCTGAACTGACACATGGCTATGTATATTCTTTATCCCACTTAACATGAACATTCAGATATTACACTGGAGAAAAATATTAGTGTATTTGGTTAAGGCAATTCTACCTCAGATACCAGTAGGAGGGTTATGTAACAGATGATATGTATACTATATTACATTTTTAAAATCCAAAAAAATCTAAATTCTGAAATAGATCCCAGAGTTTAAGATAAGGGACTATAGACCTGTTTCCTATTTACAGCAAGTCAAACTAGTTTTCCTTTTACAATATTAATATAAAATTTCCTTTTAAATAAATTTAAGTTAAAAATGAATGACTTAAAATTGCCAACTTTTTGCTATATATATTTTACCATACACACACAAAAGAGTAACTTGAAAAAAACCAAAACAATCCTATTTTTAAAATGGGCTAGGACCTGAATAGTCTAGTTTAGGTCCACCTGTTACATGTTCTCTTGTCATCCTGCATTTCTGTACATGGTGGCCCTTATTCCGATTGTAGATAATATTTGTATGTTTTATAGTCTGTAAGTTCCTGGAGGACAGGAACGATGTCTATCTTTTTCCATCCACAGCCTAGCATGTGGTAACTGCTTGACAACTAAATATTTACTGGATGACTAGATCTGTGAATAGCATAAAAGTCAATTTCAACACTCCAAGGAGTTCAGAATTTGACCTTCAGATAAATGAGGCAAAAATATATTAGCACTTACATAAAGCTGACTTAGATCTTTTTCAAAGAAAAGAAAGTATTCTAAAATTTTAAAAATACTCTACCATTTTGGTCACTAACCTTTTATATATATGGACCCTTTTTAAGGACAAAAGATATACTGTGAACTGCCAAAGGATAGTAGTTGTTCTCTAATAACAAAAAACTAACATTAACTCAGTAATGCTTTAAAGTGAATTTGTGTTTAATTAACCAAAACAGCATTTAGAACCCTCTGAAAAATAGCTGCGAATTACGTCAGACACACATTAATTATTCAGATAACAGCAATGTGTGTGTGGATTCCTGAACCCACTGTAAGAACTGTGATCTCTCCAAGATGGCTTGGCCCACTGTGGGAACCACTGCTCTAGCTTATCCATCACTCCACTCCTCTCACCCTCTGAACGCTCTGAAGAGTGAAAGGCTCCCCTTTCCTTTCACATTTTGCCTTTACTGATTCAGTGATATGGCTGATGTTATTGATACTGAAAAGCAAAACAAAAGAACAGAACAGTTCCACAGAATTGTTTCTTAGTAACACCCAAAAAACCATATTGTACAACTTGCCTTACATTACAGAGATACACAGAACTTACCCTCTAGATCGAACATAAAACCAAAAACATGTAACAGCTTTTATAGGTCATATCCCATCCCCGCCTCTTAACATGGATGGGTGGTTTGGGTTCATTGCAATCAACCCATTGCATCAGGATTATCACTCAGTTCAAGCCCTGGAAAGAAGCCTTCACCCACTGAGTCAGTCATGAAGCAATCCAGCAGCCATCCAATAAACATTTAATGAGTGCTGAAATGGGGATTACAGAGCAGCAAGACCAAAACGAAGAAAAATATGTTCTGGGCATAGAACAAAAAGGCATCATGTACAAAATTAGAGAAGATTAAGAAAACAAGCAATATTTGGGGGAAAATGAATAGTTCACGGTGGTTACTAGAGCACAGGGCTCATGGGAAGAACAGCAGAGTACTTACACAGTCAGAACATGAAGGATGTCCATGTTAAGAGTTACTAGGAACAAAAGGCCACTGGAATAACCCAGGAAAGGAATGCTAAGGGCCTGAAGTAAGGGCGAGGCAAGAAGGATAGGAAAAAAAGAATGGATGGGTGATGGATAGGAGATTGATACCTTGGGGTTTTGCCATATGGGTTCAGTTAAAGGACATGGAGACAAGGGGATAGAAGACATTTATAAGAAAGTGGTTGAAGTGACAGATTATAAGGTCTAAGCTGGTAGGGAAAGAGATACATGTAGGCCAGGAAAGAGCTGAAAGACAAAGAACGTGGGGGAAAAAAATATTGGCAAGGTCAAAGAAAGTGCACGGAAGCAAGGGCATGACCGGGCTGTGCTTGTAACAAGGGTTCTTACAGCAGGGTCCATGAGCTTTGGGATAAAAATTACATGTTTATCTTCACTAATCTCTGATTAAAATTTAACATTTCCTTCCATTATGAACATTGGCAGTAATTTACAGCAGCATTAGCAGTTCCTGTGGCTTTCTCAACAGAAATCACCAATATTTTCATATCACATTACTCTTGTTGCAGGTATCTTGAAATACCATTCATGCTAATCACTACTTCAAAATGATGATCATTATTAAACTCACCACTGGATCTTGTTATTTAATGTTATTTAATTTATGCATTTAAGAACATTACTCTGAGAGGGTTCATGGGCTTCCCAAACTGAAAAAAGGGATCCTTGACATAAAAACTCATAGCAACCCTGTAGGACAGAGTAGAACTGCCCCACAGAATTTTCAAGGAGCGCCTGGTGGATTCGAACTGCAGACCTCTTGGTTAGCAGCCTTAGCTCTTAACCAATCAACTTGACGTCAGTGGGTTGGCTTGACACAAAAAAAGGGTAAGTAAGGACTCTGACTTAGAGGGTGGAACTCTGGAATTTCAGGCTTCAGAGGTAGAGCAATTCAAGTGATAATGAGACCCAGGGGTGAGGGTGGGCTTTCAGACTGAAGAGTATACAAGCAAGTAGTGAAGTGGAAGAAGTCAAAGAACTGTGAGGCAAAGTATGGGACAGATGATCCACGTGGACACTGAATTACTCATTATAATCAATCTCAGGATATGGAGGTGAAAAAGAAAGATTGTGAGGCAGTTTGTAAAGTTTGATGACTGCAGGATACGACCAAAAGGCTGACAGCAATGTGACTTAGGGGAGAATGCATGCCACAAGCTTCACCCAAGGGGGGCTGGGGTAATACTGGGAAGTTAAGTGCCAAGTTACTGCCCCTGGTCTTTGTTCTTTTTACCTTTCCCCATTCTCAAAAAGAGACTTCTTTGCCCCTTTCTACCCTGGCCTTCCATTCCAACTCCTCTGTTTCAAAGTAAACAGGGCCAGACCTTTTGACATAGCTGTAATAATAATGACTATAATAATGACTATAATCAAATAAACAGGTTGCTTTCCTTCTAATACTCAGCTATAACCAACTATGGTGCAGTACTAAGAAGAACTAGGAATTCTGATGGTGGGGAAGATGAGAACAAAGTAATTTTGGTGTACAGAAAACCTCTATGGCAGTGTGGTTTTTGTGACATCAATCTAGAGAGTCTCAAGCAGCATTACTTTTTAATGAAATAGGGAACATATTAGAATGCAATGCACACAGGAAAAGTACATACTGTTCTAAGAATCTTTTGTTTCTCTTACTTATACATACTCACATATGCATATTCTGAATCTAATGTAAAATGTATTTATCACCACGTGTCTGTCAGTTTGTCCTACTTTGGTGTCTTTCCTGTTGCTATGATGCTGGAACCTATGCCACTGGTATTTCAAATACCAGCAGGGTCACCCATGGTGGACAGGTTTCGGCAGAGCTTCCAGACTAAGACAGACTAGGAAAAAGGAGCTGGTAGTCTACTTCTGAAAAAATCGGCCAGTAAAAACCTTATGAATAGCAGTGGAACACTGCCTGATATAAGGCCAGAAGATTGCCCCTCAGGTTGCAAGGCACTCAAAATACAACTAGGGAAGAGTTGCCTCCTCAAAGTAGTCAACTTTAATGACATGGATGGAGTCAAGCTTTCAGGACCTTCCTTTGCTGATGTGGCATGACTCAAAATGAGAAGGAAAAGCTGCAAACATCCATTAATAATAAGAATGTGGAATGTACGAAGTATGACTCTAGGAAAATTGGAAGTTGTCAAAAAAAGAAATGGAAAGCATAAAGATCGATATCCTAGGCATTAGTAAGCTGAAATGAACTGGTACTGGCCATTCTGAACCAGATAATCATATGGGCTACTATGCCAGGAATAACAAATTAAAGAGGAATATCATCACATTCAATGTCAAAAAGAATACTTCAAGATCTATCCTGAAGTACAACAGGATAGGATAATATCCATAAACCTACAAAGAAGACTAGTTAATCCAACTATTATTCAAATTTACACACCAATCACTAATGTCAAATATGAAGAAATTAAAGATCTTTACCAACTTCTGCAGTCTGAAACTGATCAAACGTGTTATCAAGATGCATTGATAATCACTGGTGATAGCAATGTGAAAGCTGGAAACAAAAATGAAGGATTGGTAGTTGGAATATGGCCTTGGTAATAGAAATGACAACATATGATAGAATTTTGCAAGGCCAACAACTTATTCATTGCAAATACCTTTTTTTTCAACAACATAAACAGCGACTATACACGAGCACCTCACCAGATGGAAAACACAGGGAATCAAATCGACTACATCTGTGGAAAGAGACGATGAAAAAGCTCAATATTATCAGTCAGAACAAGGCCAGGAGCTGACTACAGAATAGAACATCAATTGCTCATATGCAAGTTCAAGGTGAGGTTGAAGAAAATTAAAACAAGTCCACAAGAGCCAAAATACTACCTTGAGTATATCCCACATGAATTTGGAGAACATTTCAAGAAAAGATTTGACGCATTGAACACTAATTACTGAAGACCAGGTAAGTTGGGGCATGACATCAAGGACATCATACATGAAGAAAGAAAAAGGTCTTTCAACAGACAAGGAAGAAAGAAAAGACCAAAGTGGATGTCAGAAGAGACTCTGAAACTTGCTCTTGAACGTAGAGTAGCTAAAGCAAATGAAGAAATGATGCAGTAAAAGAGTAGAACAGAAGATTTTTAAAGGGCAGCTTGAGAAGACAAAGTATTATAATGAAGTATGCAAAGATCTAGAGTTAGAAAAACAAAAAAGAAGAACACGCTTGGCATTTCTCAAGCTGCAAGAAAAAATTCAAGCCTCAAGTTTCGATTTTGAAGGATTCTATGGGCAAAATATTGAATGACACAGAAGCATCAAAAGACAATTGAAGGAATACAGAATCACTGTGCCAAAAAGAACTGGTCGATGATCAACCATTTCAGGAGGCAGTATATGATCAAGAACCTATGGTAGCGAAGGAGGAAGTCCAAGCTCCACCGAAGGCACTGCCGAAAAACACGGCTCCAGGAATTGATGGAAAAACAATCGAGATGTTTCAACCAACAGATGCAGCGCTGTAGGTGCTCACTTGTCTAGGCCAAGCAATTTGGAGGACAGCTACCTGGCCAACTGACTAGAAGAGAAATATCTGTGCCCATTCCAAAGAAAGGTGATCCAACAGAATGTGGAAATTATTGAAGAACATCAGTAGTATCACACGAAAGTAAAATTTTGCCGAACATAATTCAAAAAGTTGCAGCAGTACATTGACACGGAACTGACAAAAATTCACCTGGATTCAGAAGAAGATGTGAAACAAGGGGTACCGTTGCTGATGTCAGATGGATGCTGACTGAAAGAGCATATCAGAAGATGTTTACCTGTGTTTTACTGACCAAGCAAGCATTTTGTGTGGATTCGACTGTGTAGATCATAACAAATTATGGATAACACTGCAAGGAATGGGAATTCCAGAACCCTTAATTGTGCTCATGTGGAACCTGTACATAGACTAAGAGGCAGTTGTTCAAACAGAACAAGCGGATACTGCATGGTTTAAAATCAGGACAGGTGCGCGTTGGGTTGTATCCTTTCACCATCTTTGTTCAACCTGTATGCTGAGCAAATAATGCGAGAAGCTGGAGTATATGAAGAACAATGCAGATCAGGATTGGAGGAAGACTCATTAACAGCCTGCAATATGCAGATGACACAACCTTGCTTGCTGAAAGTGAAGAGCACTTGACGCACTTACTGATGAAGATCAAAGACTACAGCCTTCAGTATGGATTACACCGCAACAAAAAACAACCAAAAATCTTTACAACTGGACCAGTATTCAACATCATGACAGAGAAAAGACTGAAGTTATTAAGGATTTCATTGTACTTGGATCCACAATCAATGCCCAAGATGGAAGCAAGAGTCAAGAAATTAAACGACATATTGCACTGGGCAAACATGCTGCAAAAGACCTCTTTAAAGTGTTGAAAAGCAAACATGTCACTTTAAGGACTAACGTGTACTTGACTCAAGCCAGGATGTTTTCAATCACCTCGTATGCATGCGAAAGCTGGACAATTAATAAGGAAGACTGAAGAAGAATTGACGTCTTTCAATTATGGTGCTGGCGAAGAATATTATACCATGGACTGCCAGAAGAAGAAACAAGTCTGTACTGGAAGAAGTACACCTAGAATGCTCCTTGAAAGCGAGGATGGCAAGACTTCATCTCATGTGCTTTGGACATGTTATCAGGAGGGACCAGTCCCTGGAGAAGGACAGCACGCTTGGTAAGGGAGAGGTTCAGCTAAAAAGAGGAAGACCCTCAACAAGATAGACTGACACAGTGGCTGCAACAATGGGCTCAAGCATAACAAGGATTTTGAGGATGGTGCAGGACCAAGCAGTGTTTCATTCTGTTGTACATAGTAGCTATGAGTCGGAACCAACTTGATGGCACCTAACAACAACTGCAGATCACGGTCCAAAAAGTTTGAAAGCCAAGGATCTAAGGGCACTCTGAAGAGCAAGCCCTACGTGGGGAGGAAAAAAAAGACCAGATGGTAGAAAAGTTCAGAAAGAATAAAGGATGTAGATCTGTAGATTTTTTTGAGGACTGCTACACTGTTAAAAGCCTGCAATCGGAGTGGGTTCAAGTCACAGCTCTGCCTCCTACGAGACTCCTGAGACCTGAGGTAGGTCACTGTACTTCTAAGCCTACCTCACCTTTAAAACAGAGCTATGATATCTCCATCTTGCTTACCTTACAAGATAGCTACGAGGATTAAATAATGATACAACATCACTCTGAAGACTATAAAGCACTGTACAAAGACGAGGAGTTATTTTTATTACTGTTATTTTATATACACAGCCAGAGTGATAAAAAAAACAATCTATGATATGAGCACCAAAAACATCACCAAATCAGAGTTACCCCTTGTGTAGTTAGGCAAGCCAAAGATTAGAAGCTATGGGGAAATACTAGGAAATTATATCTTTAGAGAAAGGTAGTTGAGAGAAGAGTACAAATAATAAAACTATCTATGTGGACATAGGAGTCCCTGGGTGGTGTAAACAGTTAAGTACTGGACTGCTTGCCAAAAGGTTGGTGGTTCAAACCCACAGAGAAGCACCTAGGAAGGCAGGCCTGGCACTCTGCTTCTAAAAGGCCACAACCTCGAAAATCCTAAGGAGCAGTTTTACTCTACATAAACATAGTGCTGTCATGAGTCGGAATCCACTCCTCAGGAAATAAAGACCCACATCTCACACCATGCACAAAAAATGACTCAAAATGGATTAAAGACTTAAATAGAAAATCAAAAATGATGAAGATCATGAAGAAAAAATAGGGACAACGCTAGGAGCCCTAATACATGACATAAACACAATATGAACCATAAGTAACAATGCACAAACACCAGAAGAGAAACTAAATAACTAGGAGCTCCTAAAAATCAAACACTCATGCTCATCAAAAGACTTCACCAAAAGAGTCAAAAGACAACCTACAGACTGGGAAAAAAATTTTGGCTACAACAAATCCGATCAGCGTCTACTCTCTAAAATCTACGAGATACTGTAAAACCTCAACAACAAAAAGACAACCCAATTAAAAAATGGACAAAGGATATGAACAGACACTTGGCCAAAGAAAACATTCAGGCAGCTAGAAGACACATGAGGAAATGCTCAAGATCATTAGCCATTAGAGAAATGCAAATCAAAACTACAATGAGATACCATCTCACCCCAGCAAGGCTAGCATTAATCCAAAAAACACAAAATAATAAATGTTGGAGAGGTTGTGGAGAGACTGGAACACTTATATACTGTTGGTGGGAATGTATAATGGTACAACCACTTTGGAAATCCATTTGGTGCTTCCTTAAAAAGCTAGAAATAAAGTACCATATGATCCAGCTATCCTACTCCTTGGAATATATCCTAGAGAAATAAGAGCCATCACACGAATAGATATATGCACACCCACATTCACTGCAGCACTGTTCATGATAGCAAAAAGATGGAAACAACCTAGGTGCCCATCAATGGACAAATGGATAAACAAATTATGGTATATTCACACAATGGAATATTACACAACAATAAAGAACAACGATGAATCCATGAAACATCTTATAACATAGAGGAATCTGGAAGGCATTATGCTGAATTTAGTCAGTCGAAAAGGACAAATATTGTTTAAGACCACTATTGTAAGGACTCAAGAAACGTTTAAACACAGAAGAAAATATTCTTTGATGGTTATGAGGGTAGGGAGTGAGGGAGAGGGGTATTCACTAACTAGATAGTAGATAAGAATTATCTTAGGTGAAGGGGAGGACAACACACAATACAGGGAAAGTCAGCACACCCGGACTAAACCAAAAGCTAAGAAGTTTCCTGAATACAATCAAACACTTCAAGGAACAGAGAGGCTTGGGCGGGGGTCTAGGGACCATGGTTTCAGGAGACATCTAGGTCAACTGGTACAACAAAGTTTATTAAGATAACGTCCTGCATCCCACTTTGATGTGTGGCATCTGGGGTCTTAAAAGATACTGAGCAGCCATCCAAGATGCATTAATTGGTCCCAACCCAATTGGAGCAAAGGAGAATGAAGAACACCAAAGACACAAGGAAAATACCAGCCCAAGAGACAGAAAGGGCTGTATAAACCAGAGACTCCATCAGCCTGAGACTAGAAGAACTGGATGGTGCCTGGCTACCACCAAAGACCGCCCTGACAGGGAACACAACAAAGACAGTCCCTGACGGAGCAAGAGAAAAGTGGGGTGCAGAACTCAAATTCTAGTAAAAAGACCAGACTTAATGGTTTGACTGAGACTGGAGGGACCCCAGAAGACATGGCCCCCAGACTCTCTGTTAGTCCAAAACTAAAACCATTCCCGAAGCCAACTCTTCAGACAAAGATTAGACTGGACTTTGGGACATAAAATGATACTCGTGAAGAGTGTGCTTTTTAGCTCAAGTAGATACGCGAGACTAAATGGGCAGCTCCTGTCTGGAGGCCAGATAAGAAGGCAGAGAGGGTCAGGAGCTGGTTGAATGGACACGGGAAATCTGGGGTAGAAAAGAAGAGTGTGCTGTCACAGTATAGGGAGAGCAACTAGGATCACATAACAATGTGTGTATAAATTTTTGTATGAGAAACTAACTTGAATTGTAAACTTTCACTTAAAGCACAATTAAAAAAAAAAAGAAACAAACAAACTTTAGAACAGGGGCAAACCTCTACCCCCACCTAACCTACAGACTGCTCACCTCTTGCAGTGTCAGCAAACTATTAAGAATAGCTGGTAGTGTAGTTTGGACAACTCCAAATCTATCTTCTGTATATGATGCTGCTACTAAGTGAGACAGACCTCAAGGGAAAAAGAAAACGAAACAAACACACAAGTTAAACATGAATCAATATTAGGCAAATCTATTTCCAATACATCTAATTAACAAAGGGTTGATATGCTGAATATATAAAGAACTCCTATTAAAAAAAAAAGAAAAAAAAGTGGGGGCAATGCAATATAAAAATGCGTAAAATATCTGAACGGGCACTGAAAAGGTGCTCAACGTCATTGGTCGTGAATAAAGTCTCTGCTTTACATTCTAGTAGAGGAAGTATTTTAAAAAAGGAAAAACATTGTGTTGGATAGCGATAAGTGCTAGGAAACAAAATAAAGCACGGTAAGGGAGTACAGTGAAGGTGGTGAAGAGAATACATTCACAGGGTGGTCCGGAAAGGCCTCTCTGAGGAAATACCATTTAAGCACTGAGAAGGCAGTGTCTATAAGATGAAAAGCAGCAGCTCATGTTTAACAAAAGTTGGCAGTTAAAAACAATTTATTCATTGCTTTTTTTTGAAATAGAAAAAAATATAGAAGAATCTCAGGCGCAGTTTCTCTGCTTATATACAATAAAAATTTCTGCCCAAATTAAAGTACAAACTAAATATCTGAAAAAAAGAGCTGATAAAAACAAAGATATAAAAATGTATCTGAAAATTCAGATCGAGATCAAAGTCCGAAACTGATCTTTCTTATATTTACTTCAATGTTTAACTATAATTAAAATCATATTTACAGTTCAATGAGACTACTTACCTTCTAATGCCCAAATATGCATTTGGGCGTCTGAAAAAACAGCCTGAATGGAGGCCTCTGGGTGCTACAAATAAAACAAAACATTAAAAACTCTATTTATACACAAACACACACATACACACTCATCACTTATTGACATGGTTAGGTTCCAAAGACCAGGTCATTATGCAAAAATCGGCATTATGCCAAAATGACAAATGATTGCATCAGATCACAAAATGGAAGATGACTACATCATTGCGTAACTGCAAAATTACATCATTACATAACTGCCAAACCACTGAGAATCATGGCCCAGCCAAGTTGACACGTAACCTTAACCATCATAGCCAGCATTACTCTCACCTCCCACCCTGGCATTCGTTACTGCCAGACACACATCATTCATGCGCAAAACATTCAGACAGTAGATTTTTTAATATTGCCATAAATGCTAAATGTCAGATAATGGGACAGTCGATAAGTGAGGAGTAGGTGTGCATGTGCGTATGTATATATATATTTCATTTAATCAACTACGTAGATTATAACAAAAAATTTACATATTCTGCCTCTCAAGAATTAAAATCTGAAATAAATTCTTATACAATATGACTGAACTGCATTCTGCCACCAGCTTATTCTGTGACCTTTGTCAAGTTTCTAAATCTCTCTGTGACTCAGTTTCTCATTTAAAATAAGAGTTACATATGTTCGACTCACTTCAGAAGTTTAGTACAAAGATAATTTAAGAGAATAGCTAAGAAAGCTTTTTTTAGAAACAAAAGGAACTGCTTAAATACTTCTTTTTTTTTTAAACAAAGCGCCACAGAGTTGATTCTAACTCATAGACACCCCATGTGTGTAACAGCAGAACTGTTTCTGTTAGCAGCCAAGTTAACTCACTGTTCGCACCACCCAGGGACTTCAAATACATATTACCTGCCTTTAACCCTTAATCCCACTCCAGAGAAAAACATCCCAATCTCTTTAATTTATCAAGGTTGAATAGCATGGAGCAAGAATCGGCCCATTTAAACAAACGCTGGTTTTTATTATGCATCCAATGAAGCCTATTAAGCTCAATACCAAATAGCAGTGTTTAGAACTTTTACCATACAATAGATCCACTTGCAAAGTAATAATCAAAAGTAGGCATTCACTTTCAAGGAAAAACCAAAAACCCAAACCATTGCCACTGAGTTGATTCCTACTCATAGCAACCCTACAGGATAGAGCAGAACTGCCCCACAGGGTTTCCAAGAAGCGCCTAGTGGATTCGAACTGCCGATCCTTTGCTTAGCAGCCAAACTCTTAACCACTAGGCCACCAGGGTTTCCTTCCAAGGCAAAGGGAGATCTTATTCAGGGTCTTCTCTGTCACTTTACTTGGCTATATGCCCTTAGGCTAGGCACCTGACCTCTCAGAGCCTCAGGTTTCCTCATTCGTAAAATGAGAACAAGACATAACTCACAGGATTGTTATTAGAACTAAATGAGGAAACTTAAATGAAAAGAGCAGGGCATACAAAAGATACTCAGGATGAGTTCTCTTCCCATCCTTCTGTAACAAAACACTGAAGTACAATTTCAGACCACCTCTCTTCCTTCTTTAAAGCTTTCCCAAAGCGCTAATGAATAGTCTAAGGCAGATTATTATTTGGTGAAGGTAACTGCCAGATGGGTGGATCTAGAGGTCTGATAGTTTTTCCAAAGCTCTAATGGATAGCCTAAGGTAGATTATTTTTTGGTGAAGGTAATTGCTAGTTGGGTGAATCTTCCCTTCCACCATAGTGAAAAATCAGTCTCAAGAGCTGGAAATAATTCTTTGTTGTGCCTATCTGTATTTCTTTCAGGGTTTCTCAGATCTCTTTCCCCACCAGATGATGAACTCTCAAAGAATAAAAATTAATAATGATGCCACTTGAAGGCATTAATTGAATGAGTGCAATATTAGCTAATACTGCGATACCTGCAGAAAGAGAGACGCTAGATTAAAAAACTAAAACCAAAAACTATTTCCCCTACATATGTGCAAAGGTTTTGCTCATCAAAGGATTAAATAACACATAACAGCTGTAGCCAGTGAAAACAGACCGAATCTTTAACCTCTGCAACTGTTATTTACTCTCTTGTGGCAGCTAGAGCAGCTAACAGGCAAAATGGAAAGTCATTTAGTTTGTGGCCTGAATTACAACTTTTTAATCCATCACAAGTTTAGCATCTGCAATCTAACTCAGTCAACTCTCTTTTTAACACCAAATTGGCCACAAAGATGTTGGCAGAATAATCAGCCATGAAGCATCAGATAGCCATAGTAGATGTGCTCACTTTGGGAAAATCCAGATAGCAGGAAGCAGGTAGATGTCGCATATCAGCACAAAGCTGCCTACAGTCAAGAGACTCAGGGGGCCAACTACTGAGTCGAGCGTCAGGAACTCACGGAGGTGAGATGTGTCTAGGGCAACTACTGTTTAAATGGAGGTTCAGTGAAGTACTATGCAAAGCTGTTTGGCTTGCTAGGATTAAGCTGTAAAATATTTAGAAGTCACATCCTATCTCCTACTTCATTTCTTATTTCATTTCCTCTCCCCCATTACCAATGCTATAACTACATATTCTTACCTTACTGAAAAAATACATTATCAGCACCCGTTTTGACAAGAAGTTCTTAATCTGAGTTGGGGGGGAGAAAAAAAAGCAATATTTACAGTTTTCCATTCTACTCAAGTATACTATTACACATTCCCAGGTTCTTCCTGACATTAACTTGAATGCAAATAATGAAACACGTTACATCTTGCAGAGAAAGAACAATGATATTTACAATAAACCACTTAAGTGAATACCTTTGTACTATAAATTAGATAACCAAGATGAGCCACCTAACCTAAATTGCATGCCCATATACACACATCTAACCACCAAATTAGAACTGTCATAATAAAAGGAATTCTAAGTCGTTCTGGTGATATTTTCTAAGACTACATTCTTTATCAGTTCTCTACAGCTGTCTTGCCCTTTACCTTCTTAATACCAAGAGAGTATGTTTCACCTACCAAAAAAACCAAAAAAGAATCTTAAGTCTCAAAGTGTTTTTCTACTAGTTGACACTTAACAGGGGAAAAATATTTCTTAGTATAAAGCTAGAAACTATATTATTCCAACTGACTTGAAAGTGAATTTGCTCCTACTATACTCTCACCCCAAAAGCCAGAGGGATGTAGCAGACGGAACATGTCTAGTTGCTACACAAAAAGTGACACGGCAGTACTTGGCAGCACATAAAACCATATGGAACTCTGAAGTTTGTAAAATGTCTTCAGTTATTCCTTCTCTATAATTGATCGTTCCATTAGCAAACATGTTATAAATTCTACCATCTTAAAAACTACAACCCTTTTGATTCCTCAACTCCTTCCAGCGATTATCCCATTTCTCTGCTTCCCTCACAGAAAACTCCTTGAAAGATCTGGCTTTTCCTGCAGTCTCCAATTCCTCTCCCATCACTCCTGAACCCATTCCAATCAGGCTTTCGTCCCCCCTATTCCACCAATAGCTCCTGCCAAGGCCTCAAAGACCTCCACATTTCTAATGCACTCTTAGTTTGCATCTCAGGTACCTGACACTCAGCATGTGACACACCCTCCTTCTCCTGGAGACATTTTATTGGTTCTCCTCTCACCTCAATGACCACTCCTCAGTCTCCTTTGCTGTTCCACACATCTCCCTGCCTTTAATCACTGGAGCGGCCCCAGTTCTTGGATGTTTTTTTTCTGTCTCTGAGTTTTCATCTAGTCTCATAACTTTAAATACCATCTATACTCTGATAACTTCCAAATTTACATTTCTAGCCCAGAACTTTACCTTACACTCCAGATATTATGTCCAATTTCTTACTCAGTATTTTCACTTGGTGGTCTAATACCTGTTCAGTCAATTCTGACTCATATAGGTATCTCAAAATTGACATGTCCAGAATCAAACTCCTGATTTCCCTACCTAACCTCTATCAAATCTCCTCCAGAATCAGTAAATTGCAACTCAATAAATTGCAACTATATTATCCAGATCCTCAAGCCAAAACCTTAGAGTCAACACTGATGTATTCTCTAACAGGCCACAACCAAACAATAAGTAAATCCTACTACCTCTACTTTCAAGATATATCCAGACCCTGATTCACATTTGACAACTTCCACCATAACCACTGTGGTCAAAGATATCACCATCTCCCACTAGATCACTGCAAGAGCCTCACCAGTATCTTTCTGCTTCCACTCCTGACCTCCTACATCCCATTCTCAATAAAGCAGCCAGAGCAGCACTTTCAAAAAGTTAAGTTACATCATGTCAGTCTTGGGGGCAAAACCATCCAGCGGCTTTCCATCTCACTTGAAGAAACAGCCGAAGTCTTTATAACAGCTAATGGCCCAATGTGCTCAGAGTGCCGGCTAGCTCTCTGACTTCGTCACCCACCTACCACTCTTCCCTCACTCACTCTGCTCCAGCCACACTGGTGTCCTGTTGTTCCTCACACAGGCAACACCACCACCTCAGGACTTCTGCATTCTGCTATTCCCTGCCACACCTTCATTCTCTGATCAAGTCATCTTATCAATGAAATGTCCTCTGATCATCCCACATAAAATGGTACTCCCTCCCCTAGGTATCTTCTATCTCCCTTACCTGCTTCATGTTTTTTACATAAGACATGCCAAATTCCTTTCCTTTTATAACCCATATTTTTCATATTTTAACATCACATACTGGATGCATCTCACAGTCGACAGCATGTCACGGCTTAACTGACAACTTTTTTTCTTAATAGTACATAAAATAATAGCCTTAGAATTAATGCATTTTATATTCAAAGAAATATACTATAATGCATTTATTTGCGTGCTCATCTATTTCCCCTCACTAGAATGTAAACATTACATGGGCAAGGATTTTGCTTTGTCTGTGCTATTTTCCCAGTGCCTAAAATCCCATCTCACATATATAAAGAACTCAATAAATACTCCTTAAATGAAAGAATTCACAGGTCATAGACACTGTATTAGGTTAAGTAAAACGAAATCACCATTTGTATAGCTCAAAATCAGTTGAATGTTGACAATTTCATGTTTCAATTTAATACATAAAATGTAAAAAAACAAAACAAAACCCCACCTATTTATTCCTGATGGCTTATTCATATGAGATCGCTAATGCCCTCAATACTGCGTTCAAATAGAAGTCCTACAGCCACATCATCCTACCTGTTCACGTTTGTTCTGTATCCATGAATAAATCATACTGGGCTGTCCCACTGTCTTACCCTCAGCACTAACAGAGGTAGATGGAAAAGAATTGGAAAATTCAGTCATTTGTTGATCTATTTAAAAAAAAAAAACAACAGTAAGGTATGAGGTTAGGCTGTCTGATCTCTATAACTGTGACATTACAAATTTTAGAAAATAAATTGTCCCCACCAGATGCAGAAGTCCATAATCTTGGCCCTCTTCTTATTAGCTGAGGACTTTGAGGTGACCCATAGCAGGTGTTTACATCAAAAATTCCAGCCATCCGGTTCATTACACTAGAGCCAAAAGGAGTGCCCAGGGAACCTGCAACATCAGGTGTAGATAATTTTGAAGAAAACAGCGATGTTTTAACTAATGGTGGCACTGAAGGTCGAGTCATCTGGCTAGATTTTGGTGTCTGAAAAGTAGTTTCTTCTGTAAAAGAACATAGCCAGTGCACACGTTCTCAAATTTTATACATCTCAACTTTTTGTTTAATGCATTTACCTAAGGCTCAGTAGATTGTTTCCATTTAGGTTTACATTCCCAAGATCCATATTTTACCACTGCAATTCAATGAGTGTTCACATTCATATTCAAGAGTTGACAAACATCAAGGAGCTTTATACATCTTTTTCTGTCAGACTGAAGGAGCCCTGGTGGTACAGTGGTTAAGCACTCTGCTATTACCAGAAAGGTTGGCAGTTCAAATCCACCAGCCACTCTGTCGGAGAAAGATATGGCAGTCGGCTGCCATAAAGATTTATGGCCTTGGAAACCCTATGGGGCAGTTCTACTCTGTCCTACAGAGTCACTATGAGTCGGAATTGACTCGACAGTACTGGGTTTGGTTTTCTCTTGTTTTTTTTTTTTTTTTTTTTCTGTCAGACTGGGGTAGCCTCTCTGTTTTTTCCCTTCCATGAATATTCTCATCTCCAAGGTCAGTTTCTCTAACTCTGGGCTGATTTAGACTGAACTCATCAATTTACATTTTTAAATGGCAGCAATTTTAATCACTGCATTAGAATCTGGCCAGTCTTACAGCATGTTTCTACTTAGCTAAACATAGCAAATCTATATTGTGAAAATGTACGGAAAATGCTAATAATCTTATTTTACCTGAAATTCTTCCAAGTCAACAAAAGTCACACCAAAGACTAATTTGTCCAGGAGATCTATACATCTGACTTGATAAATCTGATCTATAAAGAGCTTCTTTAAAAATTATCTTTTAACTGAGGCGGGGTCAAGATGGCAGAGTAGTCAGATACTTCCTGTGGTCCCTCTTACAATAAAGACCCCAAAAAACAAGTGAATCAATTACGTATGACAATCTAGGAGCCCTAAACATCAAAGGCAAAATTGAGGAATCAGACTAAGTGGCGGGGGGAGGGAGATATGGTTCAGAAGCAGCAAGGAGCTGCCAGACCTGACACGGCAGGAGCCGGCACCCTTCAAGCCAGACTGGCTGGCGTGTGCGGTGAGGCAGGCAAGCAGTGGCGCTCAGAAGGCGTTTTCCACATCAGGAGAGACTGAGCGGCAGAGAATGTACTCAGGCCTCCAGAACCAGTGAAAAGCAGCGCTCCATCAGCAAAAGAAAAGTACATGTGTCTGACCTACCGCGCAGATCAAAAAACACCCACTTTGGGAAAAACCTCTCTCCCAATTACCTGTACCCTCACTGCTCTGCACTGGGTCCTGGGTCCGCTTCAGTGACTGCCAAGTCCCCTGGGCTGGAAGTAGGACCCATCAAGCACCCTAAGCCATTCTCCCGGCCTTGGAGATGGAACAAATTAACAAACAGGAAAAAATAATCTGCCAGCTCCCCTAAGCCAGGAACTCAGGGCAGGCACAGCTCCTTTGCCTAGGCACAAGCATAAGGGGTCCAGGGACTTTGAATGCCTTTCACCTCTGCACAGACCTGTGTGGGCCCATATCAGTGTACGCCCTCATTACCACAGTACAACAGGGTATATACCTGAAGCCTAACTTCAACTGTATCAGCTATATGGTGAAGTGGCAGGTTTGTGACATTTAACACTGCTCTGCCCATTAAGCAGCAACCTCGCCTATCTACATCTGGGGCCTGAGGACTGGTGGCTCCACCCATGCCACCTAGCCACTGGTGACAGGGGTCCAAGAATAAGTGGTACCTCCCAGTCCTTACAGCCAACAGCATTGGGTGCTCATAGTCAGGCTGCAAAACCCACCCACCTATGCACTCTAGGAAACAGGGACACACTTTCCTCCCAGACACTCAGGGGCAGCCATCAGCCCCCTGCCTTGCTCAGCGTGTGACCCCCTACTGCAGCCAGATACCTGTGCCTACACCAATCACCCTGCCTGTCTAGGACTGTAGGTGAGAGCCTGCACCACACATTTGGTGACCAACTACCTAGACACCTGAGCTGAACCCACACAAGAAAAGTAAACAGACTCCTGGGCTCGCATACCTAGTAACAGATCTAACCACCTGGTGACAGGACATTAGAGCTTCAAAGGCGCCCATTATCAAACTAGCTCACACGACCAGCCTATCTGGGCATATCAAAACAAGAAGCTAGGACACAGTAAGCAAACATGAACTACACAAATATAATAACTTATCGATAGCTCGGAGACAACAGTCAATATCAAACCACATAAAGAGGCAGACCATGATGGCTTCAACAAGCTCCCAAAACAAAACAAAAAAATTATTTTATAACTCTCTATCAATTTAGTTATAAAGTTTGTTGCACAAAAGCAAAGTAACATTTTTCCTGCCACTCCAACACAAAGCACAAAGACAAATAAATTAATAAGGATTCTATCTCCTTAATAAAACCACTATAAGACAGTAAACATCTGAAGTATCAAAATTTCATAACGTGACTTTTTGAGATTTAGTGGAAATTAGAAATCTTTGGAGAATCAATTTAAAAATAAAGACTAAGGTGTTTAAAAGTTTTGTAATTATTCCTCAAAATTAGAGACAAATTTTGGCTGAGTGACTGGATATTATAACAGTTTAAAATAATAAATGCTCCATACTTGGTCAGGCCCATAATCCACAGACCCCAGGATGACAATGATCCTTCTAATGTGCTACTTTGATGTCATTAACCTATTCAAAATTCTTAAATGGCTCCGTGTCACAGCCTACACAGAATAAAATCGAAACTGCTTTTCGTAGCATTTCATTGTTAAACAACTTCTTACCTGCTCACACTCCTTTCCACATTCTCTCCCTCACACTTTATACTTCAATAATACTAAACTACGAGTTATTTCAAGAACACAGTCAGTTTTCTCACTTTTCTATACGTCTAATCACACTATTTTTCTTGCCGAGGATACGACACCCAGCCATTCCCTGCAAACCTCCTCTCCACTTTGCTTCAGGTCTTAGCTCATTTGTTACCATCCATAAAACTTAGCCTATTCCCCTTTAATCAACAAGTATTTATTGGAGACCTGTGGCTACCCTCATGGAGCTTACAGACCAGTGGGGAAGATAAAATGAACAAGCAGTCCAAAGTATGAAGAATGTTTTGAAAGGACAGACTGCTGTGGGAGAGATCAGGGAGATCCAAATAGCTAATGAAATCAGGCAGATTCACCTTCGCCTCTATACTTCTATTATACTTTATAGATTTCCTTTAGCACTTATATGGTCTTGTCATTATTTGTGTGCCTCCCACTAAAAGGTCAGTTCCAGGAGCATTTTTTCCCTGGCTTGTAGCATATTGTTTGGTACACAGTAGGCATTCAATAAGCATTTGTTGAAAAAATGAATGTTGAAAGTTGATAACATCTGAAATACCCTAGGATCTTTTAAAATCTGACATTCATGAACTTATTTAAATCACTTTTCACCTGTAATCTATTTGTGTTTTTGGTCCATAACCCCTCCAGAGTAAATGACTTCAAACACACAGATGTATCTGCTTTGATCCATATAGGGATTTTCAATATCAGAAATAGTTGCCAACATGCCAAAAGTGAAAGATTTCACCTAAAATTTTTAGATTTCAGGTTTCTCTTAAAAAAACAAAAACGTATCTTTGGCTATGTATATTTTCACCAAAAAAAAAAGGTTGAGAAGGCAGAGGGTTGACATGTTGTAGGGTTGTTAACCAATGTCATAAAACAACATGTGTACTACTGTTTCATGAGAAACTATTTGTTCCGTAAACCTTCACCTGAAGTACAATTAAAAAAAAAAAACAAAAAAACAAAAATACTGGAAGTTCAGGTACTGGGTCCAAATTCCCACATGGGAACAATGCCTGAAGCTCACCCACAGCTTCCCTCCTCAGATGAAGCCTGTGCTTTCTTTCCAGTTTACCATCCCAGTCCTCATCCAGCCAGTTTCACTCGTTTTCTAAATGTCTGGCTCCAAAAGTCATCTGAACATTAAGCCCTTTAGCAGTCTTACATTCATAGGCATCTTCTACTTAAGGGATTTAGTGAAATAGCACAGGTTCCTCCACCTGCATTTCTTCCTCTCAGCCTTTCATCGTTCAAACTGAAGGAGTACTAACAATATATCAGGCTATCCTGAAACAGTAAGCGTAATGCCCTACCCTTCTCTCGACACTGTCCAGCAACTTTTTGTCTCTGGGGTACTGCAAACAGAACAACATCCAAAATTATCTGTAAGGATTCACCTGGCTTTGTACTAGAGTAAGCTGAAGGCTTCTGTTTGATGACGAACACTTTGTCAGCCTTTTTAACACCATTACCACACTGGACTTAATTTTTTCAATCTACAATGATACATAGGTCTTTTTCTTAGTTCAGTACAATATCCCATAAGTTGTATCACTATTTCCTAAGTATATATACTACCTCACGTTCATTTATATATCCTGAGGTTAACTACTATCTTCTTTCTTAGAAAAAAAATGTAAAGGTTTTCTCCTCTCTTAGTAGTACTAGGAGTTACCTGGAGAGTTAAATTTCTTAGGTTCCATTGGGTACGATGAAGATATCACTCTCCCATTCGTAGCAGCTGCTTCTTGGTAGAAAACCAATTTCTGAGTCATATCATTTAGAAGACTCAAACACTCCCTCGAAATGGCTGTCCAGTTGTGGGGATGTCCACCTAGAAGGTCAAACACCAGCCTTGAAAATGCAGACCATCTTATATTCTCCTCTCAAAGTGGAGAGAAAAATCAACAAGAAATGCTACATTACACTTTGCATCAGGGCCCACATGTTTTAGTTAAGCTACTATTTATACTCATGCCATCTCATACACAGCAACTCAGTAAATATTTACGGAATGAATTAATTTTCCCAAAAGTCTACAAGCAAAAACCTGTTATTTTACCATAAAAAAAAATACTCTCAAATTGGTCACTAAAATAAAGCCAAACACCAGAGCTCAGTTTAAAAAAAGACCACAGTTACTTCACCAGCAGTGCTGAACAGACTGAAGACTAAGACAATAAACACTAGCATGTCTAATGTGATATAACCACGGTCCCCAGTGACCTCTGCACTGTTGTGCCTGACCCACTGGGCTTTCTTACGTCTTCATTTGTGTAACAGCCCTATTTGCTATTACATCTGTAGAAGTGACCCATTATTTAACAGTGATGATACATTATACTTGGATAGTTTATATACATATCTGCTATCTAATTATCTAAACTACTGTGATCCATATTCTTTTTAAAATTCCCTTACTCCTCATTATCTTTTGATTTTCTAAGACCTTCGTCTTCTAGAGCTGTCATGTAAAAATCAACCAGGCTTTGTTATCTGTTGAGAATAGCAGAGGAGTCCACTGAAAACTGGTCTACCCATCCTGGCTGCCAATCAATCATCTTCTCTCCACGTAGATCCCTCCTTAAACATGCCCCTTATTTACAAACTCAAGATGAATACCACTAACAACAATAAAAAACCTCCATCGGTAGGCCCCATGATGCCTTGTGCTGCTGTAACTCAAGACCACTAAGGAACTATGTAATAGTCAAGTTAAATTGTAATAATATGTCCTAGAATGCAAGTTCACTGGCAGACAGCATGTCACCCTGTTACAGTTTACCTGAATCTCTGGCAAAAATATTTAATGTATAGAGAATTCGTAAGTAAACCTATGTCTGAAAGAGAAGTACTGCTACAGTTTATTTTCCACAGCATCAGCTCTGGATTTTTCATGCCACTAAAAGAGAAAGTGGTTCCAATCATTTCTAATTTTATATAACTTTTTCACTTGCATGTAACATTTAACTATAGGCGATTTATCGTACAATCTGAAAATTGGCAAGTTTGGCAAAATAATGAAGAGCTGATTAGAGAAGATGAACAGCTACTCTGGGTCTTTGTTCCCCACTGGTGGCTGGGGCTGGACTGCATTCCTTCTAGGGACAAGGCAGAGACCTGGCAAAGCTGCGGTCTTGAAGAGCTTGACAAGTTAAGAGTGGAGAAGTGTTTCAGAGTTGCCAAGAGCATCCTTGGGTCACTGTCAAATCTAATTCTTTCTTACTTTTTTTTTTGAAGAGAGGCAAAGTAAGCATAGCAGGGGAAGGGGCTCTGCATTCGGAGTCAAAAGCCACTTAATCTATTTGAGACTTAGATCCTCCATCTAGGGATTACACTACTTAATTTTTAAGAGCATTAAAACTTCTAGGATTCTTACGCTGTGCTTTTCTTCTCTAAAACTGTCAATCTACTTCATAATTTCTACAGGTAAAGGGAATGAGGCAGCTGAAGGAAATAAGATGAAAAATCTTAAACTTTTCCTGGTGACATCAGTTCTACCTACAGCAATGAAAACACTTAGCTGTTTAAGATTTAAATTACTTCATTTAATGAACTCACTCATCAAAAACTTCAAGTGGACTAACCTGCACTATAAATTTTCACCTAAAACACAGTAAAATTTTTTCTAAAAATTTAAATCTGAAACAAACAAAGAAACTTAAATGGAACACTCTCCCCACAAACACGCCTAATCGGGTCTATTACTTTTAACAATACCTGGTTGGCTAAGACTAAAAACTTCTTGTCTTCGTGAAGGAGAATATTGAGAGAGCAACACCAGGTCCTGCAAGGCTAAATACTAAAGGGAAAAAAATATACATTATTAATTTTTTAACCCTTATTTAAAATCTTATGTCTGAATTAGGTCCAGTATTATATATTCCAAGGGAAATTAGTTAGAATTTTTCATGGAGAAAATATTTCAGAACCATAACCTTCCTTTCTAGACTACAAGAATTTTCCTGCCTCTGCCCTCCCCATGGAAACCCTGGTGGCACAGTGGTTAAGAGGTATGGCTACTAACCAAAAGATCAGCAGTTCGAATCCACCAGGTGCTGCTTGGAAACTCTATGGGGCAGCTGTACTCTGTCCGATAGAGTTGCTATGGGTCGGAATTGACTCGACGGCAACGGGTTTGGTTTTTTTCTTTTTTTTTTACCCTTCCCATTCACTTTAGGTTCTATCTACAAGAAACTACAAATTTTCTCTGTTCTTTCCCACCTCTGTGGTGGAAAACAAACATCATTTCCTCCTGGAATCCTCTCTGGTCTCCCTGTATAAACATATATAGCTCTCAACTGTGGCAATTAACATACTGTGTTATAACTGTCCATTTACTTGTCTTGTCTGAATCCACCCACCTAACTGCTGAGGCTGAAGACAGCAGGAACCAGAGGCGTAGCAAGGTGTGGTCTGAGGGGGGCACCTGCCCCCAGGCAGAAGACCAAGGGGGTTATGGATAAGGCCAGTGAATCCCCTCCTATGAGGCTTGGGGGCGGGGGAGGGGGGCACAACTTAAGAGACTGCCTCTGGGCGCTCGTTACCCTTGCTACGTCTCTGGTAGGAACAACATCTTGCTTACTACCACATCCAAAGATAATGCCTGGCACAATGTAGACATGCAACATCTGTTGAAAGTTTTTTCTGAAAATAACTGAAAAAAATTTTTTCTTGGCAAATCTCTTTATTCATTCTGCAAGGTACCATACCCTCTCTGAAGCTTTCTTCTATTGGTCCCAAGCAGAATAAGTGGTTCCCACTGCACCTACCACAGTAACTTTTAATTATTGTGTGTGTCTTCCTATTCCATTAGACTCTGTGATATCATATAGATCATTATACGCCAAGCATTATACCCTAAGCAAGTGACTGACACCTGCTCATTAATATTTATTAAACAATCAAATGAATAACTGATATTTTAAAGTTTACCTAATAAATTAGTCATAATTGATATTTAAAGGTAAGTAGAGCGTCAATGGTTCATTTTATTAGTTTATTACTTCTCTAGAGTAAAATCAAAACTGTGGCTTCTAACTATTTTCTTTCAATTCTTTTTAAAATACTCATGCCTTTTAACAGAACCACACATACTGTAGGTGTACTTTAAATTTCAAAATGCAATTTGAATCAAAACAATTTATTCTCACTTAGCTTGATTTGTAAACTTACTGAACTTCTTTAAACTCTTTTGATTATATATATTTTTTAGGATCATTATTAGTAATTCATATTTAAAGAGAATGCACTGAATATCTACACACTACCAAGCATTTCCTTTGGTCACAAAAGTGAACAAATACTGCATGAGTCATAAAAATACACATTGACCTGCTGATAAAAAAAAATCAACAGTGCTTCTTTTGTTACCAGGCAAAATTTGTGAAAAGCTAATGCATATGGTTAGATACCATCATATTTTTTTATGCTTGGAAATACTGTTATATTTATTCTGAATATAGACCCTATTAGCTAGCTTACACATGTAACACTGCAACATATACTTGCATTTTACTTACTTGGAAAGAAAACTGAAAAAGTAAACAACATTCAATGTAGCAAGTAGCTGAATTTTATATTCTAGTATCAGAATATGGTAAGCGCTCAAAAATATATCTAAATATGCTAAATACTAAGTCCATTCTATAAGACAAGTTAGAGATGGCTGTGTAAAGGTGCAAAATGCACAATTCTGGTACCTTTATGATGAGGGGAGGATTGCTGTTTAAAACTTTAGGGAGGCATTCATCTGACTCTTCAGCAAATGATGGTTGAACAGGGAACAGATGAGCCTATCAAATATAAACACTATGAAAATGATTATTTTCATGATTTTATTACATTAAGTAACCACTAATTGAAATTTATTATGAAAGGAGATAATACAACCAAATTAACATCTTTACTGCTCCCTGCAAAAACAGGCTGCGCTAAAGTAGCTACGTATATGCAAACACACCACTTTCTAAAACGTTACTGTTCCGATTTTATTAGACCACTGGATTCCAATGACAGAAACAAACTTCAGAAACAAAGGTTTTCTGAAGCCACTAAAGGATACAAACCTACAGAGATGGTAAAATGAATCTGAAATACTCATGTTCTAAGAAAACACTCTGATTTTAAAAAATAATAAAAATAATTGCCGTTTAGTTAAAAAGATTTTTGTCTGAATTATCCAGATGATCGCCTCTATTTTCAAGACCATTTCTTTAAAATAAATTTCAAAATTTTCCTTCAAACAACAAATATTTTATTGCCTTAAGTTTAAATATTTTAATAGTATCTATAGCAATAGTATCCCGTTGCCATCGAGTGAATTCCAACTCACAGTGATGCTACAGGACAGAGTAGAACGGCCCCATAGCGTTTCCAAGGATCGGATGGTGGATTTGAATGGCTGACCTTTGGGTTAGCAGCCGAGCTCTTAACCACTGTGCCACCCGGGCTGCAAAGGGCTGCTATCCAAAAGGTCGGCCATTCAAATTCACCAGCTGCTCCTTGTAAACCCTATGGGGGCAGTTCTACTCTGCCCTATAGGGTAGCTATGAGTTGGAATAGACTCAACGGCAATGGGTTTTTTTTTTTTTTTTTGGATATCAATAGCATATAAAATTTAACTTAAAATTCAGGCCTATTTAGTATGTACTCAGTAGAGAAATGGAATCCTCCAGAGAGCTAGACTATAGACAAAGCATAGTATGTAAGTATGATTATTAGCCCAATCTGTTTAGTTTCCAAAAATTAAGTGAACACTAACACTATTCCTTAGAAAAAAATACAAAGTAAATGACAGTTACAAACGAGATGTCCCTAACAAATGAGACCAAAACCTAACTTTATCAAAATGGCTTCAGCATAGCGTGCTGATTAGTACTAAACAATCAATCTGTGCACTCCAAAACACAAAAGTATAAACAAAAGACTCAATACTAACCTCTGTAGCATAGATTTTGAAGAGTATCCATGAGACGTACCAAGTTGTTAGCAGAAAGACACCACATAGCCAGACATGGTAGAGTAATGAGAGATTCAAGAGACCACTCACAGTGTCAAGAGGATGTAACTGCCTATGAAAGCAGAAATTACTATTTAGTCCTATGAGAAATATACAATCTAAACAATTTACAGACTTGAAGCAATACGCTGAGAAACAAAGAAAACCTATTTCTAAATAATAACGGTGGCAACCTTCTCCTTTCAGACCCTATAGTTCTTTTCCCTATCACCTTCTTTTGAGGTGTATGAGGGACCTGAAGAGAGAAGTGGACCTAAACTGACTCTGCAGTTTCCTGTGCTCCAAATATTCATCGCCATTTACTATGGAGGCAGAAGGAGCCAAGCCTACAAGCCTAACTACCAGAGGCTGGGTGAAATTTAATTATTGTTACTTCGTAGTTTGATATTTAAAAACCATTAAACATGACTACCACCTCTCTTGGACCAGTTTTCAGCTCTATCTATATACCTTATAAACTGTTTCATAGTGGTTAAAAGCACATACTAAAACCAAAAAAACCCGAAACCTGTTGCTGGGGAGTCGATTCCAACTCACAGCGACCCTATAGGACAGAGTAGAACTGCCCCATAGGGTTTCCAAGGAGCAGCCAGTGGATCTGAATTGCCAATCTTTTGGTTTGCAGCTGAGCTCTTAACCACTGTGCCACCAGGGCTCCAAAAGCACATAGTACTACCTAAAAATAACAATTCTTTACATTTAAAGCATTTTTAGAAACTTCATTAGAATGCTAAACAAAGCTAAGGCTATCTTACTAAAACCTTAAATATATCAATCAGAAAAGTCATCATAATCCTACAATCACACAACTAGCAACTGTGAAAACTAGGATTTGAACCTCTGACTCTGCCATTTATGAGTGTTGTAATTAGGTAACAAGCCATGGTGGCGCAATGGTTAAGCACTTGGCTGTTAACTGAAAGGTGGGTGGTTCAAACCTACCAGCCACTCTGCAGGTGAAAGATGTGGCAGTCTGCTTCCGTAAAGATTACAGCCTTGGAAACCTTATGGGACAGTTCTACTATCCTATAGGATCACTGTGAGTCTGAATCTTTTTTTTTTTTTTTTAAAATGGATAATTAGGTAAATCCCGTGATCTCTCCAACTCTCAGTTTCCTCATCCATATACCAACAACATATTGCCGACACATGGCGACCCCATGTGTTATGAGGCTCTCCACATGGAGGCTGCATAGGTTCGAACGACCAACCTTTAGGTCAGTAGTTGAGTACAAACCGTTTGTACTGACCAGAGATCTCCTTATCCATATAATGGTGGCATAATCTCTTCATTCTACCTCTTAGGAGTTTTGTCAGATTTAAAGCAGCTTACATCAGGAGTGCCCAGCATAATGCTTGACATTCACTGGGGAGTGGTGGGTGTCAACAAATGCTGGATTTACTTTTGATTAATAAGTAAATACTTACTGAGGGCCTGGCATACATGATGGATAGAGTATCAGGCACTATACCATACAAACATTTTTAAAATGAAAGGAGAAAAAGGTATTATGTTAAATTTCTATCAAATATCATTATTGTTTCTCTCTTTGACCCAGTTTAACACCTGGGCTAACATAATAAATGACCCATGCATTTGGTTTTATATCTAACAATTAAACAGAAGACGAAACTCAATTTTACCTAGGAACTTTTTAAAAGTTAGGAATTGAAATCTACATTGTCGTGTAGAAACCATATCTCTTAGCAAGTAAACACCTATATGTAAACACCCATATATGCCAATATTCCTACTCTCAAAAACTGGTATTAGTGAATTCCATATATAATACAAAGTCTCCCAGTGGAGGGGCACTATGTTTACATTAATGGTGGCAGAATAATTAGGAAAAGGATAGGGACAAGGGTTTCATAACATGAAGCGTATAATCAATGTCACTGAATTGTACATATAGAAACTGTTGAACTGGCAAATGTTCTGATGTGTATTTGCACCATAATACAAAAAAAAAAAAAAAGCCTTATAATGAAATAACCAATAATTAAAAGAACAAACACTAACAAAGAAGAGAAATTTACATAATATACATTAAAGTATAAACTACGTGCAAGGTGTGTGGGGGATAAGCAGAACAATACATCCCAGTGCTGCTGCTCAACTGCTACTTGCAATCTTCAGCTGGTCACCTGACCTCGCTCAATTCTGATTTCCTCATATGCAAAATTAGAATAATACCAAAACACCATTGTGGTTGTCTACTACAACATAGCAAAGAATGAATGATTACTGAGGAGAAAAACAATACAGAAACATGGCCTGTGTAACACAAGTCCAATTTTGTGTAATATAAAAGCTGTACCTAACAAAAAAACAGATTATCATTGCTCACTTCTGGAAAGAGGAATTGAATGACTAGAAGCAGGGGTAGAAGGAGTCTTCTTCATTGTATACCCTTTTGTATACCTTTGGAATTTTAAACTATATGAATATTTTACCTATTAAAAAAATGAATACAATTTTTTAAAAATTTTAAAAGGTTAAATCTAAACAAAACATCTGGAAAGTAGCAAATACCCAAAAAGATGGAAACAGAGTTAGAATTAGACTTTTTTCATGTGTCACTTACTTATCTTTCCGAAGGTCCATAGCAGTGCTAATCCAAGCTTTGGGAATATGGCCTGAGGGGAAAAATTACACACTATGATGATGAAGTTAACAAATCTTAATCATGCTTTAGGATATGAAGTTGATGAAATGCCAAGTATAGACAAAATGCTAGAAACCTCAGTCAAAATGCTAGAGTTTCAGCTATGTAAATATCCTGTTACCCCTTCCACCCATAAGTTTTGGAATCTGTGGTAGACAGAATAACTACTAGTCAGAATCAAATCGACAGCAATGGGCAATGATGCCCTGATGGCGCAGTGGGGAAGAGCTCAGCTGCTAACCAAAAGGCTGGCAGTTTGAATTCACCAGCCGCTCCTTGGAAACCCTATGGGGCAGTTCTACTCTGTCCCATAGGGTCGCTGTAAGTTGAAATTGACTCAATGGCAATGAGTTTGGTTTGGTTTTGGAATGATGTCCACATCCTAACCTGTGAATGTTACCCTACAAGTTCAAAGGAATTTTGCAAATTGATTAAGGAGAGAATATTCTGGATTACTGAAGTGGATCACAAAACCCAAAAAAAACAAACCCATTGCCATCGAATTGATTCAGGTCCTTATAACAGGAAGGCAGGAGAGTCAGAGGTAGAAAATGTGATGTGACAACAGAAGCAGAAGTCAGAGAGAGAGAAAGAGATCTGAAAATGCTATACTGCTGGCCTTGAAAATGGAGAAAGGGGTCACAAACCAAGAAATGCAGGCAGCCTTTAGAAGATGGAAAAGGCAAGAAATCAGATTCTCCCTTCAGCCTCCAGAAGTAATACAACCCTGCCGACCCTCTGAAAGATATCTGAATACAGGCAGTCCTCACTTTGCACTGTTCCAATATGTATGAATTACACCAGTCCCCCAACAACATGGTGCAAATTTCAGTCACAGGGTATATTAACCGTGAGCAACTACATATAGTACCTTCTTGTTTTTCAGCCCACAAATCACTATGTAACTATCAAATGCACACCATCACCTGTGACCAAGCATATGTCACTTCTTTCAAAGTCTGTTAGTGATTGGTCACTGCACATCTGTTATTCAGTCCAGACACAGACAGCAAAGTATGTAGTTGTGTTGCCTTTGTGTCTCCAAATGATAAAGCCACATGACATTTTATAAAAATGAATAGTCAAAAAACAAAACTGGCCAAAAAGATCAAAGTGCAGCAGAAAAATGAAAAGTGGTAAAGCTAGAAATGAAATTTGAATCAGTAAATACAGTTATACAAGAAATAGCTGACCATGGGAATGTTGACCCTCCCACTGTGTCAGTCCAAATGTACAACTAAGAGGAACTGTCAGCTGATTGTAGTAGGTTAATACCACACAATGAAGTGTTAACTATTAGAATGACAATTACAAGAACTACATAGAAAAATGGATTATATAAATTATAAGCAGACAAAAGTAGACAACAGAATGGCCTATACACAGTGAGGACAATTTTGTAAAGTTATACCCACAGAAAAAAGTAGGATTAAAAAAGTTATAGTTTGAAACAGTCTATTTTAGAATGTTGAATTATGTTTATTATGTATTGCTACTAAGTTTTCCTTCAACTTGTACTGTTCATTATATTAAACGGTATTTCTGTGCCTAAAATTTCACATTAAAAAATTCTACAAGATTCCCTTAGCAACAGGATGTTTCTACTGTATTAGTACCAAGTCACAAACTTATGAAAAACAGTATGTTCTTTCTAAACAGAATAATGAACAAATGACATACAGTATTTTCCCATAAGCAAGTCCTATTTGAACAATTTAAACAAAGAATGTTGGGCTAATCACATACCTACAATTGGAGGAAACACACGAATACAATCAAGAATGATTCTGTAACTGACATCTTCTAATATATGAGTTAATACATATACTGTATCAAAAAGCAGAAATTCTTACCCAGAAAATAATACAAGATGCAGAAATTTCTAACCAGGAATAGCGATTCCACACAACTATGTTTAACTAGTAAAAGCAGAGACCTCCTAAAGCGCAAGAATTTGTATTGCTGTGGAAAAAAAGAGAAACAGAATCAAATGATACATCCAAATAGAGGTTCTACTTCATTCTAAAGCAAGCACTGAACTACAATAGTCAACATATAAAACATTAATCATTGTATAAAAAGTTTATTCTAAAGTCAAAATAATCAACTATTTCTAATGTTAAAATATTTAAATTATACATCTCACTGATAAAAGATCAGAAATATGAAAATTATCATCAATCTATACTTAATACTTAGGACTATGGACAAAGTACAAAAAATACGGTAATAACAGCTAATAACAGCAGCTAACATCCATTAGGTGCTTACCGTGTACCAGGTACTGTTCTAAACACTTTAATCCACTTAAACATCACAATAACCCTATGAAGGATTTTCTATTATTCTCTCCACTTTACAGATGAAGAAACTGAGGCACAGAGAAGTTAAGTAACTTAACCAATGTGACCAGCTAGGAAAAGGAGAATCTGAGAAATGAATCCTGGCAGGTTGGCTTCAGAGCCTGTAATCTTAAAGACAATGCATACTGCCTAACAACTCAATTTTAAGAATGGGAGACAGAGGTGGGGCCAAGACTGTGGAGTAGTCAGATGCTTCCTGTGGTCCCTCTTACAACAAAGACTCGGAAAAAACAAGTGAATCGAATATATATAACAATCTAGGAGACCTGAACATCAAAGGCAAAGTTGAGGAATCTGACTCAGCAGCAGGAGGAGGGAGAGATGGTTCAGAAGCAGCGAAGAGTTGCCAGACCTGACTCGGTGGGAACCGGCACACTGCAGGTCTGACTGGCTGGCGTGTGTGGTAAGGCAAGCAGTGGCACTCACGACACATTTTCCACATCAAGAGAGACGGAGTGGCAGAGTCTGTTCGGGCCTCCAGACCCAGTAAAAAGCAGCGCTCAATTGGCAAAAGATAAGTACATGCATCTAACCTACCGCATGGACAATCCGTTTGGGAAAAACCTCTCTCCCATTTACCTGCACCCTCCCCACTCTGCACCAGTCTGGGTCGGGCCAGCTTCAGAGACTGCCACATCCCCTGGGCCGGAAGTAGGACCCACATGTGTCCTGAGCCATTCTCCTGGCCTTGGAGACAGAACAAATTAACAAACAAACAAAAATAATCTGCTAGCTCCCCTAAGCCAGGAACTCAGGGCAGGCACAGCTCCTTTGCCTAGGCACAGGCATAAGAAGTCCACGGACTTTGAATGCCTTTCACCTCTGCACAGACCTGTGTGGGTCCATTTCAACAATGCACGCCCTCATTACCACAATACAACAGGGTATATATCTGAAGCCTACTTTCAACTGTATCAGATATATGGTGGAGAGGCAGGTTCGTGACAGTTGACACCACTCTGCCTATTAAGCAGGGTCCTCACCTAACCACATCAGGGGCCTAAGGACTGGTAGCTCCACCCACACCACCTAGCCACCCGCAACAGGGGTCCAAGAATAAGTGGCGCCTCCCAGTCCTTACAGCCAATAGCACTGGGTGCCCATAGTCCAGCTGCAAAACCCACCCATCTACATGCTCTAGGGAACAGGGACATGCTTTCCTCCCAGACACTCAGGGGCAGCTGTCAGCCCCTTGCCTTGCTCAGCACATGACCCCCTACTATAGCCAGATACCTGTGCCTACACCAATCACCCCTGCCTGTCTAGGACTGTAGGTGAGAGCCTGCACCACACAGTTGGTGACTGACTACCTGGACACCTGAGCTGAAACCAAACAAGAAAAGTTAACAGACTCCTGGGCTCACATATCTAGTAACAGATCTAACCACCTGGTGAAAGGATGTTAGAGCTTCAAAGGCACCAATAATCAAACTAGCTCACACAAGCAGCCTATTTGGGCTTATCAAAACAAACAAAACAAAGAAGCTAGGACACAGTAAGCCAACATAAAATAAATAAATATAGTAATTTACTGATGCTCAGAGACAACAGTCAATATTAAATCAAAAAAGAGGCAGACCATGATGGCTTCAGCAAGCTTCCAAAACAAAGAATCAAGAAATCTTCTTAGAATTACCGGAGGTAGAATACAAAAGATTAATATACAGAACTCTTCAAGAGATCAAGAATGGGAGACAGTAGAGAAGACACTATTCTAGGAATGAGACCTTAGTTCTAGCACTCCCACTTTCTGTGCAACCCTGAGCAAGTCACATCTCCTCTCTGTTTTCTTATCTGTAATATAAGGTAGAACCAGCTAACTAGTTCCTTAGGGGGTACCTTCCAACTCTAATGAGCTAAGAGAAAGAATCAAATAAAAAAAGATATAAACTGTTCTTTCCTGAAAAAAACTACACTTTTTGTAAAACAAGAGTTGTTCATTCTTCCTCCCTCCCCACATCCCAAAAATGCCAATGGAAAAAACATGAAAAATTAGTAGAAAGAATTTAAGGAAACCTAATGAATAAAAGATGAACTTCCCAAATTCGGGTCTTCTTTCATGCTTACACCAGGGCTGATCATTAAGGAATTTCAGAAATTAAACAACAGCAAAGGATTACGGTATTTAGGCACAGGTTGTACCTTCAAACCATGTCTGCAGATGTCTATAAAAACCAAGCCAGTTGCTATCAATTCCAACTCATGGGGACTCCATGTATGTCAAAGTAGAACTGTGCTCCATAGAGTTTTCATGGCTGTGATCTTTCAAAAGCAAATCATCAGACCTTTCTTCCAAGGCACCTCTGGGTGGGTTCGAACCAACAACCTTTTTGACTACTAGCCCAGCGCTTAACCATTTGCACCACCCAAGGACTCTGCAGATGTCCATAAAGTCTTATAAAGAGCAGCCCATATGAATAACTTGATCATTAACCAAACAGCTTCAATTATACTGATTTATTCAAATATTTTCAAAGTGCAAGGTGTGGAAATGCACTATTCCATGCAGCCACTGGGTGCTCCCATGACACTACCACCCAATAAAAAAAGCACAGTTCCTATACTATTCCTACTGAAGTTTTCACCTCAAACATCACTCACAAGGATACACAGAGAAGGCTAAGGAAGGAGGGGGACATTTCAGTAGCTTTGCAGAGAATAGCTAATAAACCTTCCTTTTGCTCCCAAGCTGAAGTGTTTTTCATCTCCCTGTTGGATTTCTTCCATGATTTTGCTATAAGCTACCCTTTAGTGAGTATTTACTATGCGCCACGCACTGTGCCATGTGCTGTATATATCTTATCTCATTTAATACTCTCAACAGCCTTGTTTGCCTATAGCTTGCCAAGTCCTGTCTTGGTGTGTATCCATTGTTTTCTCCTGTTCTCCATGCTAACATTCTGCTTTTTCTCTACTAGTCTGTCATTAAGAATTTGATAAGTGCAATGAAATGGGTTTTAGTAATGTAGGAAGTTTAAAGAAAAAGAAAACAAATGGGCTAACAGCAAATTGGTTAAAATTAGATTTTTTTAAAAATAGCTGATTTTTCATAGCTTTATGAAAAAAGTAATTAGTGAATAATAGACACAATATGAAACAATTTATGTAAACTCCACCCCACAGAATGTAAAATTTTATTGGTATGTTTATGTCAATGCACAGTAAAGGGTCTGGAATGATATTCACTAAGCTGGTGACAATCGTTATCTCTGAGGCAAAGGTTGACACTGGCCATGACGAAGTCAAAGGGGGCTTTCATTTCATGTATAGTATCTGAACATTTTATAAGAAGGTTACCATTATACTCCTGGGAAACCGACGGTCAGCACCAAAAGTAATAATGATGATAATGATGGTTGTTATTGCTTGTTAAAACTTTTTAAGGACTAACATTCTCTGATCAGCTTGGCTGTTTAAAAAATAAATTAAGCAGCTATCACCATCACATCATTCTATGCAAGCTCAGAGAGGGAAGGAACAGTTCTGAGATCTCACACTAAGTTTGCAATTTCCTGACAATCAGTCCTACTTTCCTTAGCAACTTATAACACACAAGGGAAGACTGTATACTGTGCACCATGTTCCTTAGGCTAATGAGAGAAGGCTAAGCTACAGTGTGGCCCCCTTGGTCTTCGGGGGAGGCAAACCTACTCAGCTAAGGAAATAAAGACAGTTATAAACTTAACAGGTGGGAAACTAAGGTCCTGGCAACCAAGAAACATCATCTCAACTACTCTTGCCAAAATCCTCACCTCCCTTACTGTACTGTCCTTCCACTGCACCCACCCACAAAATCCCTACTGCAACTCTTTGGGCTGGAGAAGAGCACCCAACTGGGCAGACTGGGTAAATACAAAAATAAATAAATACAAAAGATGCCCCAAATATATATTTTGGCCAAATACTGAATGGCCAAATGTTAAAAATCAACATTTTGCCAAAGCTGAAACTGAAGCCAAAGTTAAATATTACCATCCCAGAACAAACTTCTGTGATAAAAAAATCTAAAATTTTATTTAAAAAAAAAAATGACAAAAAATTTAATAGTCAAATTTTACAAACTTGACATTACATGATAGAAACAATGTCAACTACTAGACCACTCCCACGTTCACTCTACTCTACACCTGTGATGCTAGATAGCCGAGTTCCAGAGACAGCACCAACCAGATTAGTAGATTTTTAAAAAACCTAACTGAAAGATAATTTAAACTGTCCCACTCAAACCAGCTGAAACTTTAATTCATTTATATACATCTTGCCTTGTTCTAGGAGCCCTGGTGGTGCAGTGGTTAAGAGCTCGGTTGCTAACCAGAAGGTCAGCAGTTCGAATCTACCAGCCACTCCTTGGAAACCTTATGGGGCAGTTCTACTCTGTCCTATAGGGTCGCTGTGAGTTGGAATTGACTCGATGGCAAAGGGTTTGGTTTTGGTTTTGGTTGCCTTGTTCCGAAACGGATTTGAGACAGTAACTGACATATCCTATACTTACTTGTAAATCCCCAAGCTCATGAGGTTCTTAAGTTCAAAAAGAAGCTGGCAGCTACACAGAGGTACTTTGCATGAATGTCATTATCATCCTCCCCCAGCCCTGCCAGGTGACAGTAACTGCCACTACCTAGCAAAGAGGGAAAGCATAGAGCAAAGCGATATTCTAAGAGTGGCAGCAGGAAGGGCAGCTACAGCTCCCAAATATACACTAAAGCCTCATGAAGACAAACCTCTCCTCTCTAGATGGTATTCTGAGGATCTCACTCCTAACTTTTGCTAATCAAATCTTGAATGAATCAGATGTGGCCAGTTATATATGCATACACCAAAGCAATTTTAACTCTGCCAAATTCTAGACATAAGGTAATGCTCAAATGATATCTTACCTGTATGATGGGAAATGGAAGATAATTCATGTTGTTGACAAAATACAGAAGGCTATAGCTATAGCCCATGAATGCTCCAGCCAGTAGGAAAAAAAGGTGATACTCATTTAAGCAGGTCTGTGCAGCAGGGCTATCTAAGCTAAAGGGAAGAAAATTATTTTAATTCAACAGCATCATGAATGCACATCACTGTTTAAGACTCGATATTTATTGAAGGCAAAGCTTTGACTTAATCACTTAAGAAATGCTCCAAATTCTAAGAGAATGGTTTGTTTTAGGTTAAATGGGGGCAAAGGAGTCACAATACGCTTTTCCGTGATGCATGAGAACTGACCTTTAGTTAACTCTCTAGCTCTGTTCCCCTGGAAATACGAGATGGGTAGGAATATCAACTATGATACTAAATAACACCGCTTCTGGTAAAAAAAAAAAAAAAAAAAAAAAAGTTCCTGCTTGGCAAATTCCATCTGGAAAACTGTACAGGCCCCTGGTTATCACTACAGTACACCAAGCCATCACCATTATTTCCATCTGGACTGGGAAGAATTATAAATACATATACCTGAAAACACTCAGCTACTAACTGAAAGGTTAGTGGTTGAAAAGGTTGGCCTGGAGATCTACTTCTGCAAGATCACAGGCATTAAAAAACCCTAGGGAGTGCAGTTCTACTCTGACACACATGGGGTCGTCATGAGTGGGAATCGACTCAACGGCAACTAGTTTGGTTTAGTATATACACCTGATGGAGATGTCATGACTTTGGGCTTCTGTCTGTGTTGTCTCAGTACTACTGGGCATCCCCTTGTGGGGTCCCCGGATGCTATGCCTAGGAAGTTGTTTTAAGAGATACTGGATCGTGTGGGATATCAGGCTTTTAAACCAGGGGGGCCCCATATCTGTCTGATGTGGATCTCTCCTTGTACCTGAGTTATGGGGTGGGGGCAAGAAGACAGCTCCCAGATGGCTATGGAACCTATGACCTATATGAACTGCTACAAGGACACCTGATAAAGAGGAACTCCTGACGCTTCCCAGCTGGCAAGCTATGGCTGTCTTGTAAATGCTAAAGATCTAGTTAAACCCAAGAGGAGTCCCTGGTGTGCACTGCCTTAGGTCACTACCCTATTATCTTTTGTCAGGCTTTTAATTGTAAATACAAGATCTTATCTATTTGGTGAACATCAAGCTCTTAAATTCCTTTGAGATTTTACTAAGAATCTATAATCTATCAAATATCTGGGGTATATAAAGCCAACACATCATATTTCAGTAGTAGTCAATTTTTCATGAGTGAGGAAAGACTGTGGACGTGCCCCACTTCTATCTCTGTGAGTGGTGAGACTCCTGGTTGATTGTTTTCTGACCCTAAGTTTTAAGATGACGAAAAGGGATTAGTTTTGCTAGAGACTCTAACTGTAAAACCATCAGTAAATATATTAACTATAGGCACTAATCTCTTTTAACACTTGTAGTATACTGCTGCCTCCTACTCACTAAAACTTTCACCGCACCTCTGCTAAGGAGACAGAGATGTGCAAGGAGATCTCAAGATTCAGCCAGAGAAGCAGATGGGATTTCCGTATTCACAGACAACCAGGTTTAACAACAAAGAGTTTTCACTAAAGAAAACTTACCACATAAGGAAAAAAACTGCCTCACACAGCAATAGCTGGAAGCTAAAATCAACTATTCCATATTAATCACATAGCATTGTTCTAAAGTCAGTGCTAAATAGAGACCCTAAGATTACTCCATTACGAGCATCTTTTCTGATTTTTGAAGTGAGAATATCAATGTATAATTTATATCACTGCCATGTGTTCAAGAGCTGTTTGTTTCAAAATTATGAAAGTACACGATAGAAGGTAGTCATAATTATTTAAAAATTTTTTCTTCATTCTTTTCATATTACTCTTCCTTCAAACTAAATGCCACCTCCTCTAAGAAGCCATCTGTGGATTTTCTCTACTTTCTTCCTCTTATAACATCCATATGTATCCATGTCTTAATTTCCCTATTGGTCCCAACTCTCCAGGGGCTTTAGTCTATGTACGAATCACTCTCATAAATCCAACAGCACTTAGCATAGTGCCTTGCACATAATAAATGGTTTAAAAAAAAAAAATCACTGAATTCAATAAACATAAAACATCAAAAACACTTGATATATATAAAAAAGCACCTTCTGTAGGAGTCTGGAAAGTAAAGATTGTCCGTAAAGTATTAACCTATACAGGTCACCTTCGGCTTAGTAACTAAAAAAAGTTCTTTAGGAAAAAAGTCTGTTACCTCTCAGTACCTGTGCAGGGAACCACAAGAAAACTGTACTGGCCCTTGGTTATCACTGCAGCACACCAGGCCATCACCATTCCCATAGAAGCATGAATAAATGAGTGCAAGACCTGCTGAGGATGAACGATCTTCCCTATCAGAGCCAGTCTGGAGCAGGGAATGCAAGGCACAACTGCAAACAAAGCACATTACTGTGGCTTTATAATCTGCAGCATATGAAGTTAGAAAACCTAAACTATTCCCACTAATCCCTGCATAAATATTCCAAAGGGCAGGAAGAAACCAACAGTCAATGTAAAATGCAGAAAAGAAACAGTCTAAGTTAAAATGATTACAAAAAAGATTGAACACAAAGAGATACACTGAAAAACAAAAACAAAGAATCTAAAGAGATGAAACTTAAGGATAGCATGGTTAACATTTTCATTTCTTTTTAACTAAAATTTCCTGAAAGCTCAAGTAGTGCCTATCCTGGCACTTGCCTAAGTGCAATAAAAGAGTAAATAATAATAATAGAAGATAAAGTTCTTGCCCTCCAGCAAGTTATCTTTATTTCAGCACTTCATATTGTCAATATGTACTCCATCTGTGAAAAATAAACCACAAACTGAGTAAATACTGACAACAATGAATTCTAAAATAAATGCTTGTATAGGGATTTTTAATACTTCTCTGATAATCCAAAAAAGTTTTCTGGAAGTAAGTTGGGGGAGGTGAGCATGGGTGGGCTATTGTTGACCCTGAAAATAACACAGCATTCCCCAACCTATCTATACAGGCATTCCTCTTTCAACATATTCAGCGTAAAGAGACTGTGGGAGGTCGAAACATAAATGTGAAGGGAGAAGGCTTAGGTGCTGAACACTACGGTGAAGAGGCTGCTATCACCTCTCGCTTCCCACCAGAAATGCTCCCGAGGGCCTACAGACGGTGCTTCTTACTGCACCTGACTATACCAAACCTCCTCTCTTTACATGCTATGCCTTCTCCCCAGAACATCATTTTCCTTGTCCACTTAATACAACTCATCCTTCAAGACTTGGATTAAACATCATCTCCTATAGGAAGTTTCCCATGCTGGATAAGTATTGCTCCTATATACCCCCATAGATCCAGTGTAGTGTAACTGAATATGCTTGATGTTTACTGTCTGTCTCCCCATAATTGGGATCCTCTGGGGAGGGCAGAGACCACATCATTTATCCCTTATCCCCACACAATGCATGGCACATAGTAAATGCATAATACTTATTTAATAAAGGAATGAGCCAAAATAACTAGTCAGGCTTTAAGAATGACTAGCTGGGGAGCCCTAGTCTGGCATATCATACACAGAAGATGATCCAGGTACGTGGAACAGTGTGAAAGAACCTAAGCCAAGGAGTTCTGTATAGGGCTGGTATGAAAGAGACCCACCAGCCAGTAGTGAGAGATTAGGATATCAAAGGAAGAGAGTGTATATTATAATATCCAGAGTTAGGATTTGAAATTTTATACTATGTCTAGCAAGGATTACTGGAGCACGCAGATGAGGAGTGATGTTACAGTCAGAACAGAAGTGTCAGCAAAAAGTGTCTCAAGGAATCTGGAAAGGCAGGAATAACAAGGAGAGAAACTGAGAAAAATCAAAAGCCCTAGAATCTAGTAGCTGATTCTCCTAAGGTAAAACATATAATACTCTTAAGTGTTTTTGAAAATCACAGAATTACAGATTTTTCTTATTTGAAAGAGACCTTAGAAATCACCTGGTCTGATATCCTACTGTAAAAAGGAATTCTTCTTATATTATACCTGCTTAATAACTTTAACACAAGCTGTCAACTCTTCAAAGGGCTAAATATTTTTTAAAACAGAGAAACTAGCACTCAAATACATTCTAAGGTGGGTAACACATTCGAAGTATACGATTCTATGTACTTTTTTTTTTGACACAAAACACAGCCTCTGTAATATACACCCAAGTACAAAACACCCTAAAATATATTCAGATTTTTTGAGATGGTTAACATTAAAAACTTACCTGTATAAAACTCCACATTGAAAATATTTATTATCACTATTACCACTGACAGTAGCAGGAGGTAAAAGACTACATACGAACTATACAGATCACTAAAAGAATCTAAAACACAAGAGAGGTAAATTAGTAAAGTTTATTAAGTCATGTAGTCATGTTCAGTATACTACAATAGAAATGGGGTTTAAACCACAACTGTAATTATAATTTTAAAAAGTATCTTTTCTTCAAGAATTTAATCACACACTGTTGATAGGTCCAACAGGACATCAACTCAAGAACAAGTTTGAGTTATTTTGACCTGGCTCTGGGTACTTTAAAATTATACTAGAATTTCTTTTAGATGGCCAAGACGTTAATCTCAAAAAAAAATACTACCATATGCAAACACATTTCATCATGTGAAACAGAGCAGTACTGTATTTAGTAATAAACAAGCAAAATTTGTTTTTAAAATATAAACAATATTTTTCAGATCACATCTTAATAAATAAAATTAGCCCCTACAGCTTAGGTGAAAGTCACATTTTTGGAAATAGCATAATGCATAAATCATCCAAATGAGCTGAAATTTCTTTTAAGTCATGATATCCCTGTGAAATACTAATATATTCACACTTCAGAATAGTTCAACAATTAATTATTCCTTTTCAAAATCATGGCAAAGTTCAAGATTATATATATATATATGTCTCCTAAAAACACGAATAAGAGAAATAAAACAATAAGGGCACGTTTGCGAAGAAGTAACAATGAAACCAATTATTTCTAAAAGTGCAATTCACTGAACAAAATTAATGAAGTGTATTTCCTAAGAATCCACAATTAAATGACTCTACCCAAGCATTATAGAGTCAAAAAAATGAAATGATTCATGTGACTGGAGGTTAATAAAGAAAGAGCATAACTTCTCTGAAAACACTCTGCAAGGCAAAAGTTGAAGAGAATGTGTAACATTTGATGGGGAAAATGTTGTGAATCAAATCCAATCTGGAGAAAATGTGCTATTAGGATTAAAGAACCCATAGCCACGAAATAGCAAATAGTTTTTTATCCAAGTGTCAACTCTGAACAATTGGGAGTGGTTCCAGAATACAATATTGAATATTCTGAGGCTGTGGCTAGACAGCCACAATCAGTTAGTGATGCAGACTCGGGCAAGATGGCTACAGAAATACTCGCCATCCCTGCGCTGGTTTATGGCTTAATTTCATCTGACCTGTCGGACCCATCCAAGAAGTGATTTATATGTATCTATAAAAAACATAACATGACTTTAATTCTTTAGCAGCAACATCTACAAAGGCCACAAGGTTAAGATTCTACTCCTTGAAAATTGGCATTTTCTTCTGAAAAATTAAATTAAAAACACACTTCCCATTTTCCAAAGCATGAGAATTTTTTGTTGTTATTGTTGCTGAGAGGGAGGAAAAGAGATTTCAAGAGTATTTGTGCTTCTTAGCCTTAGACAAGACTTTAAAGACTTGAAAACCTATTCTGGCCACATTTACCTCTTTCTGTTTTTCAATTCTAGAGTGCAGCATGGTAGAAAAGCACAGGCTTTGAAGTCAGAGACCAATGTTCAAATCCTAGTTCAGTAACTATCTGTGTTTATCTGCACAGAATATTCAACCTATCTGAGCCTTAGTTTCTTCATTTATAAAACAGGGATACCGCTTTATTATACAGGGCTGTAGGAAGGATAAAAGGCAAAATACTTAAGGTGCTTAGCATGGTGCCTGGCACACAGAAGACAGACAATAATTGGTAACTATTATTATTATCATTATGAAACACAGTAGTTACATTTTAATGAATTTAGTAATTTTTTTGTCCCCAAGGATTTTGAGAAACACTTCTGCCTGCTTCAGTCTTTTTCTCTTCATCAACCCTTGTGTGTTAACATTATCTCCCTAGTCTTTAACTCTTTCCTCCTTTTCCCTCCTCATCTTTTTGCCTAATCAGCCACAATACGGAAGTGAAATATTCTTAATTTTAGACATATTTATTAAAGAGATGTATATCATATTTTCTACCCACAATTTTTAAATAGGTGACAGAGATAGTTCTCTTTCTTAAAAAGACAAATAATTTCAATAAAGCCGTCAAAAAGAAAAGACAAAAATTAAGTCAGGGTTTCATTTACGCGGTCTTCTAATGATCTTCTTGCTCCTGTGATCATACATGGCCTTTGCTAGGTTTGTTAATATTATAACAAAAAGGTAGTTCATGTTATGAAAGGGGATGCCTTAAAAATATCTCAAGTGAATGCTTTGGTGTGCCAATATAAGATTTATAAGTCATTTGAATCATATGCAATTTTTATCTTGACAAGTAGGTCCTATAAATTTGATTTTCCCAAATTAAGTATCACTTACCTGACAGCCACTGTATAGGATGAAATAAATCAATGCTGCTAAAGATTATAAATATTGTGGTACAAATGGGTAGAAGCAGCACTGACCAAACAATACTTGCAACTATCCTCCAGCCTAAAACCTACAATTAAAACAAAAACCCTCAATTACCAACTCAGTTAAATTATTTCAGTTATGCAAATCCTGAATTTGCAAACAGGGTGTATATTTAATCACTAATATTTAGACCCAGACCTTAGTGCAGGCAGCTATATATAAACACAAACGGTCAGTACTATTAATATTACATACCACTACCCAAACCAAAATACCCAAACTCGTTGCTGTCCCATCAATTCCAACTCATAGCAACACTACAGGACAGCGTGAACTGCCCCAGAGGATTTCCAAGGAGCGGTTGGTGGATTCCAACTGCAGACCTTTTTGTTAGCAGCCTGAGCTCTTAACCACTGCATCACCAGGGCTTTGCATACCACTACAAGATACTGTAATTACTGGTAAACAGATGAGTGCATTAAGCCAGAGTCAAGCGCTACATCAAACAGCACACTTTTGAGGCAGGATGGGATTATCTTACTTAGTTTTACAACTGCATTTCATAGTAACTTATACTTGTCTCTTTATCTTTGATAATTATAGTTACACTACTACTGAAAAGCTGCATAGATTTTATGGGAACTTTCTGTATATTGTGAAGACTCTGGGGAGTACAAATAGTTAATGTGCTCAGCTGCTAACGGACAGACTAGAAGTTTGAATCTACCCAGAGGCACCTGAAAGAAAAGGCCAGGTGATATACTTCCAAAAGGTCACAGCCATTGGAAATCCTATGGAGCACAGTCCTACTCTGACATACATGGGGTCACCATGAGTCAGAATCGATTCCATGACAATTTGTTTTTTTATATATTGTAATCGTGTTTACAATTATATATGCGCTCCTTATTGGACAGCTACTGCATCATATTCATTTCTGAATTCCCAGTGCTTACCAGATAAGAGGCACAAGATTCACTGTTGAATAAATACAAAGGGAGATACTAAAGGCTTTAAAGCATGAATGTGACAGTCATATTTGTGTTTGGGAAGGTAAAGCACTCTTGTGTTTGGACAGTGACTGTGAGGAAAGTGGATCAGAGGGGACAAGACCTAGACAGGCGACAAAGGAATTAAGAGGCAGTCAACCGTAAATATTCCAAGCCAAAGAATATATAGTTGATGTCTGAACGAGGGCAGTGGCAATGAGATAGAAAAAATGGAACAAATTCCAGCCACGTTTCTGAGGTAGAATCTACAGGACTTCTTGATTGATAACACAGGCGGTAAAGAATAGGTAAGACGTTTTTAGCTTGGGATACAGTGAAGATGACAGTGCTACGGGGGTAGAAGCACTGTCCTAAAAGGGATCTTCCTATTTGTCTCTGCCCTCCACAGACTGGATGCAGTACTGCTGATTAAACAACTTCAAGGAAGACCTCAGTCCCACAGCTTACACCTAACTTCTTACAAAGAATACCTGCCCTGCGTACCAGTCCCCAACCCTAGCCTCTGCTGAATGTGCCACCCTACATTCTCCTCCAATTCTGGACATTCCTTTCCACTTCTTACCCCAAGTCACCAACAAGTTATTTTGCACCTACGAAGTACACTGTCCTTGCATAAAACTCCTCCCTACTCCCTGCCCCACTTTCCATTCAGATCATTCCTCTCACTCTAACCAGCTTCCACTAAGGACACTCTTCCACCCAGTCCAGCTTCCTCATAGAAGAGAAAACTGGTGAACATTTCCTAACAATTCCCCCTCCACCCGGTAACCAGATTCCACCCAGGACTCCTCTCCCACCCCGTAACTAGCTACCACTCAAGACGTCCCACACGCACACCCTGCAACCAGCTTCCACTGAGAAGGCGCACCCCCTCCCAAAAAAACACCCTGTAATCAGCTTCCTCAGGTCGCTCCCTCCCCACGCGCTCTCCCCGTGGACCGGCCCCTCCCCCGCACAGCGCGCACGCGCGGTCAGCGTCGGCCCTTCCAGCCCGACCCTAACAGCGGCCGAGCACGTGCCACACTATGCGCTGGACTCACGCGCCACAGGATGTCCCGCGACCCGCCGGCACTAGGCCGACTCGCAGCCGTGGCCATGGAGATGGCGGCCCCTACTCTGAGGGGTGGTGGAGACAGTGCGCCCGCCCGCCACCGCAGTTCAAAGGGAGGTAGGCCCCAGGAGGGCCCCGATGGGGCTGCCTCAAACGCTGCCTGAGCGAAGCCCGGCCCAGGCCCCAACCCATCCCTCCGAGGCTTCTTCTGGACAGGCTCGGTGGGCCAGAACTGCGCTACAGATACGTCTTCCAGGGGGAGCTGTGACTCCAGGAACTGCCCTCTGGGGTTTAAAAGGTCCCTACGAAGCAGGGCCCTGCGAGGCGCCAGAAACAGGGGGCGACGCTGCATGCTGGGAACTGTAGTCTCGTCGGCCCTCTGAGAGCAAGTAGTAGGAGTAAGAGCGCTGCATTCTGGGACTTGGAGTTCCCACGGAGTTCCAAGGTACAGCATGCTGGGAGTCGAAGTCTTCCCAAGGCGCCTTGTGGCATGCTGGGAATTGTAGTCCTTTAAAAAGCCGATACTAACCACAGTATTACTTGATGGAACGAGCTCTAGTGATGGTACTGGTTAAGCGAACGACTGCTAACGAAAGATTGGCTGTTGGAGTCCACCAGCTTCTCTGCGGGAGAACGATGTGCCAGTCTGCTTTCACTCTGCTTCCCTGAAGATTACAGCCTAGCCTTGGAAACTCTGTGGGGCAGTTATACGCTGTCCTATAGGGTCACCGGAGCCGTGGTGGCGCAGTGGTTAAGTGTTCAGCTGCTAACCGAAAGATCGGTAGTTCAAATTCACCAGCTGCTCCTTAGAAACCCTATGGGGCAGTTCTATTGTGCCCTGTCGGGCCGCTAAGAGTTGGAACAGACTCAGCGACAATGGGTTTTTATAGGGTCACTATGAATTGGAATCCCCTGGACAGCAGTGGGTTTATTGCTTGATCGTAACCCTGCATTTAGAAAGTTTTGGCAGTATGATTTGCCCTCATTTTGCCCGATTTTATTTTATCAATCTCCTAAAAGTGAAACCAAAGGATGCTGTAGCCCTCTCCACCATAGGTACTCACTAATTTTACTGAAATTGAAAAATTTCCCACACTAGCAGTGCATTTGGTTTTCTTAAGACTTGATTTCTAGTTCCAGGTGGCTGCCACTTGCTAAGGGGAATATCTTGACCTTCCCTGAGCCTCCATTTCTTCATCTGTAAAATAAGGATAAAAACAAAGAATACCCCGGTGATGTGAGGATTTAATGAAAGGTAACATCCTGGTGATGTTGTGAAGATGTAATTAAAATGCTATACAAATATTGATTATCGTTTATTTTCTGTCAGTGGGGAAAAGGGCTTTTCACCAACCCGAGTCCCACTTAATGAAGTCTTCTCTGATTGCTTTAGGCCTCAGTAAGATCCATGGATGAATACTGATAATGTCTTTTAATACCAATTATACACCACAGTCAACGTTCAGTACTCTAGAAAGAATGAGACAGATTTAGTGATTTACTGACTCTGAAGAAACTCACAGTCTAGTGAGAGAATTTGATATCACAACATCATACTGCTCTATATTGTTTGCTAGTAAGTTTCCCAAGTTACTTTAAAGTTATATCATATTCTCTTTCAGAAACATGTTAATATTTATCATGCCTGAGACACTTAAGGGCACACCAGAGCTGTAAAGGTAAATCAAGTTTTTGCTATGAAGAAACCTATTTGATGGCAGAGAAAGATTATAAAGAAGCAGTCTAAGTAAGTGTCCAAATACACGCCTTAGGTTACTCAGAATCAGATCACCTTGTTTAGTTCCTGTGGTAAATACTACTAGTTGTCTTCCCCAGTATCTAGTCTCTTCTTTTTTAGTGATAGACCTCCCAATTTTTAACTGGACACATACTGCCTAGAATTAAGGCTACGTTTCTCACTCTACCTTGTAGCTAGGTGTGGCAGGTGACTAAGTTGAGGCCAATAAAATATTATCGAAGTATTGCATGGTAGCTTCCCAGAAACTCCCTTAAAAGAGAGCAAGCACGTGTTCCTTACCCCTTCTTACTCCCTTCACATCTGGCTGCCTGGAACTTGAATGTGTTGGCTGGAACGCTAACACTATATTGGACTACAAGGCAGAGGTTCACACCATAGGGAAAATGAAGTACTGAGCTTGAAGGAGCCTGGAGCAACCATAACAGTCCTGGGCTGTTTAAGCCGTTTCTGTTCTTCATAGTACTTACCACAGTATGAAATCATCTTGTGTAATTATTTGCTTACTTGCTTATTGTCTGTCTTCCTGCTAGTATACAGGCTTCGTAAGGGCAGGGGCTTTGGTTTGCTTATTGTTGTTTCCAAAGTGCCCACCACATTAGTAGGCAGTGAGTGAATGTTTGTTAAATGAACAAAGAATGAATGAATACAAGAAAGTGACTATCAGATACTGTCTATTCAGGACAACAAAATAATAGATATTTAAGTCAGAAAGGAATTTAATGTAGGGAATTTTTAACAATAGTGTTGAAAGGGCTGAAAGAGCATAAGGCAGAAAGAACAAGGCTGTAATAACAAAAGGGAGAAAGAAGTTGTTGCCCACATATGAGGAAGCTTCCACTCCCTCAGCATTAGAGCCTACGAACCTACACTCGATGCTGAGCTGCTGAGGGTGATGCCACTGCCCTTGCTGCCATCAGAATCACAGCATTGCTGTTGAACAGGAACCGAGGAGCCAGTACTCTTTGTAGCTGTTGAAACCACCACAAGTGCCCACAACTATTCACAGTTGCTCTCTGTGTTAATTATATAGTGCTGCTATAACAGAAATACCACAAGTGGGTGGCTTTAACAAACAAATTTATTTACTCAGAGTTAGATGGTGTCATGGATTGAACTGTGTCCCCCCAAAATATGCGTCAACTTGGCTAGGCCATGATTTCCAATATTGTGTGGTTGTCCTCCATTTTGTGATCTGATGTAATTTCCCTATGTGTTGTAAATCCTATTCGCAGCCTGTGGTTAATGAGGCAAGATTAGGTTATGTTATGTTAAAGAGAGTTAGGGTGGGATGCAACACCCTTACTCAGGTAACAGCCCTGAACTCAGGGGAGTTTCCCTGAGGCGTGGCCTGCATCGCCTTTTATCTTGCAAGAGATAAAAGGAGAGAGAAGCCAGCAGAGAGATAGGGACCTCACAGCACCAAGGAAGAATCCCTGGGAGCGTGTTCTTTGGACCCCAGGTCCCTGAGCTGAGAAGCTTCTAGACCAGGGTAAGAGTGATGACAAGGACCTTCCCCCAGAACTGACAGAACGCCTTCCCCTAGAGCTGGCACCCTGAATTTGGGTTTCTAGCCTCCTAAAATGTGAGAGAATAAACTTCTGTTTGTTAAAACCATCCACTTGTGGTATTTCTGTTATAGCAGCACTAGAAAACTAAGACAGATGGCTAGAAGTCTGAATTCAGAGTGCAGGCCATAGGGAAAGGCTTTCTCTTTGTGTCCACTCTGGAGGAAAGTCCTTGTCTCCTCTGAGCTTCTGTTCCTTGGCAATTTTCATGTGGCTTAGCATCTATCTTCCCCCATCTCTGCTTTTTCTGCTGCTTGCTTAATCTACTCTTTTATATCTCAAAAGAGATTGACTTAAGACACACCCTACACTAATACTGCCTCATTCACATAACAAAGAAAACCCTATTACCATGGGATCATAACCACAGATATAGTAGGGTTTTTGTGGGGCATATTTTTAGGGGGCACAATTCAATCCATAACACTCTCTGAGCCTTATCAGTAATAAAACTGACAGGATGCTATATTAAATAAATTTTGTTTGTAAATTATCTGGTACAGAGCAGACTTACAGTATATGATAAATATTAGTAGAAAGATTACAGGCTTTGGGGCCAGATAAACATGGGTGTGAACCTGCTCTGCCACTTAGTAGCTGTAGAGTCTTGAGAAAATCACTTTATCTTTCTATGCTTATATAAAAGGAAGATTAAAAACATCCCTATAGACAATGAAAGCATGCCAGAAAGACATGTGCACTAAATAGATGAAAACTATATCCTAATCCTTCAAAATAAACAAAGAAAATTATACAACATAAGAAAGAACAATAATATTAGTATTTATTGTTGTTGTTGTTAGATGCTGTTGAGTCAGTTCCAACTCATAGTGACCCTTATGTACAACAGAACAAAACACTGCTTGGGTCCTGTGCCATCCTCACAATCGTTGTTATGTTTGAGCCCATTGTTGCAGCCACTGGGTCAATCCATCTCATCGACGTTCTTCCTCTGTTTCGCTGACCCTCTACCAAGTATTTAAAAACTAAAAAACTAGGTGTTAGAATAGCACCCAAGGAATAAATAGAAATAAAAGGAGAGAATCACTATAGAAATGAAGATTGAACTAGAAGGAACTCAAGAGCAAAGAAACACAACAGGTAATGCCATAACAAAGGACAGACATTTTCTAATCAAAAAAGAATAAAGAAAAACAGGATTTAAAAAAAACTCACAAATAGAGAAGATAGGCAAAGAAGATCTAACATATGAATACTAAGAGTCTCTGAAGAACCTAGACTCCTTATTGTAAATCATCTATAACTCTCTCTCCCCATCATACAGATGTGGGAATTATTCTTTTTGTTTAAAATCACCCTAAAATTATAAAATGAGCCATCATTTTCCTAAAGTTTTCATTTCAAAACCTTCACTTGTCATATAGACCTGGGCATTTTATACCCTGAAAAACATTAGGAAGTAGTGGTAGCCACCCCCCAACCCCCAAACCAAAAAAAAACACCTTTCTCCCTAGGTTGGTATATGAAGCAGGAGTTCCAAGTTTCAAATTCAATCTTTCCAAGAGACAAGGCTGCTGACTGTTGATAAAATGTGATTAGCCATTTCCAAAGGCAAAAATAAAAGACATTTATTTTGAAAGTAAGCTCCTTGGACATCTAGAGTCTCTTGTGCAACAGTATTTTGATAAGTCAAGCAAAAAATAAATTCAAAACACACAGATGATATTTCCCAGAGGGACACAGAGAATGTGCCCAGGACAAACCTGAATCATTACTTCTGCCAAACTCCAAGCCTTGGGGAAGAATTCAAAAGGTTCAGCAAATTAAAAAAAAAAAAAGCTCAAGTTCCTCCTCCTTCCTTTGACGCCTCCTCTCTGGAGCCAGGCTGCATTCACTGTTGGCTGCTCGGTGGCGCTGGCCTCTGCTGCCTGCTTCTTAAGGGCCAGATGGCAAAGTAAAGAGTAAAGAGGAGAGAGGATAATCCTTGAGAGAAAACCCACACAGTACAAGCAAAGTGTGTAATCTAGGCTTCAGAAATGGCTTTGTATCCGTTTTAAACACTGTCTAGGAGTTGTTCAGGTCCCAGGATGGTGCAAATGGTTTGCTCTTGGCTACAGACCCACCCAGCAGTGCTGCAGAAGAAAGGCCTGGCAATCTGCTTCTGTAAAGATTACAACCAGGTAAACGCCATGGAGCGGTTCTACTGTGTAACACATGGGGTTGCTTTGAGTTGGAATCCACTTGATGGCAATGGTTTTTTTTTTTTTTCTTAAGAGTTGTTTACAAAAGTTGATTTAACTCTCTGCCTGTGACACAGAGACGGTAAAATGAAATCTATGGGTGAAGATGAAGCTACATGATGCCTCCTTGTCTCCAAGTATGTGAAGAAGAGACAGCATCAAAGGCTGCCCTGGAAGGCAATAGGTGAAGGCTTTGGAGTCAGACAAATGCAGATTTGAATTCTAGGTCCTTTCTTAATAGTAGGTTAGCTTAGGCGAGTAACTCAACCTGTAGGTGCATCAGTTTCCTCAACTGTGAAAAGGCAAATAATAGTATGCATTCTTCCTTACCCTCATCCTTCTCCCCTTTTCCCTTCCTTCCTTCCCTCCCACCATCCACAGTTCCAGCCAATGAATTATGAGCAGAAGTAACGTGTCACTTACAGATGGAAGATTTAATTGCCAATGTGAGACCCTCCAGAGCTCTGTTCTACTCTTGGCACAGTGACTGTCAATATTTGAGGTGGTGGCTGCTCCATCACCTGACTCCTAGAGTGACTGCGATGAACAGTCTCCCTGCCAACCTGTGATGGTTTTGTAACACGAGTGAGAAACAAAGCTTTGTTGTTTTAAGCTATTTTGGAGTTATTACTGTAGAATAACCTGGTCTATCTTGTATATTACAAATGAGTCAATAAATGCTTGAAAAGTTCTTGGAAGACTTTATGTACTGTATTTGTTTATTAATTCACTCTACCAGCATTTACTAAGCAATGAGCGTGAGCCAGTCACTGCTAGGCCCTGTGGGGGATACTTAGGGGCACAGTCCCTGCTGTCAGGACCTTCCTGTCCAGTGTACAAGGCCCCACTTTCCTAAACTATACTCTCAACCAATGCATCTGGTACAACTAGTGTCTGATTTTTAGTTTACAAGTTCTTGGAAAAAGGACGAATACAGGAAGTGCAGGTCTAAGAAACGAAAACTGATCTGTTTACAGACCCTTCATCCTCTCACCAACAGGTACTGTTTTTCCTGCCTCCATGCCTCTGCTTAAGCTGGTCTCTGCATCTTCAAATCCCATGTCTTCCATGAAACCTTTTTTGTCCCACACTAATCCTTCCCTCTTCTAAAAATCCTATAAATCTACCATTCATTGATACATCCTACCTATTTGGTGCTCACCACCAGTTATATCAGTGTCTCCCTAATCACTTCAGTTGTCTGAAGTATGTTCCCTAGAAGATCCCTGCGGTGGATTAATTACTTTTGTGTGTGGCCTTTCTAGCCATGGTCTTGTAACTCCCACCCAGGTAGTTGTGTGGTACGGTAATTGTGGACTACCAGGGAGGTTGGTCAGTTTTGCCTTAAACAGCCAATTCCAGAACAGAGAGGAGAGAAGCCAACTACCACCAAGGAAGGAAAGACCCAGCAACAGACACCCAGCAGCAGGAGCCGGTGCAGTGGGCTTCTCGGCCCGTGGAGAGAGTAAGCTGAGTGCTTTTGGGCAGAGACTGAGGGCCAGAGAGAGGCATGCCTGTGAGCACAGCTGGAGAGAGGCTGTCCTGATGAAAGACCTGTATCCTGAGTGTTCCTGAGCCTGACTGTAACTATTACTTCCCTTATAATAAACCCCATAATTGTGCGTATGGTCTTTGGTTCTGTGTGGCCATTGCAATGAACTATCGAACCCAGTAGAGAGTGCTGTGGGATGGATGATTGGTGTCAGAATTGGTAAAGATGACAGAGAGAGGAGGCATATCTGACCCCCACCTAATAGGAATCATCCTTGGGCTGTTGATTGTGGTTCTCCTTCGTCCTTGTGGGGAAGGAGGAGGTCAGATACCTCCCCCAAGCCCTTTTTACAATGCCTTAGAAGATTCTTATGGGAATAATATTCCCTGTGTTATTCCATGTTGATAACATTTTGTCTGTGGCCTTTACACCTGAAAGTCAGTTTGGCTGGGTATAAAATCCTTAGCTCACATGTTCTTTCCTTGGGTATCTTAGGTACATTACACTGTAGTCTTCTGACATAAAAAGCTGTTCTAAAAAAGTCTGATGATAATCTGATTTTCTTTCCTTTATAATCTGTCTTTTAGCCTAGATGCCCCAAATATTTTTCTTTATCTTTAAAATCCCCTGATTTTACTAGAAATATGTCTCAGTGTTGACCTTCTGGATTGACTTCCCCAGGTACGAGGTGTGGCCTTTCTATTTGTAGTTGCAAGTCTTTTTTTTTTTTAGGAAAAAAAATGTTTATTTATACTTTTTTGTATTTATTCTCTCCCATTGCTTTGTTTGTTCTTCTCCAAGGATATCTGTAATACACTTTTAGCTCTTTTTGTCCTGTCTCCTATATTTGTCACTTTTTCTTGAATCCTTTCCTTTATTCATGCTGGAATTTAAAATTGTTTCCTTCTTTTTAATTTTTATCCTCTTAAGGCATGATCTGTTGTGCATATTCACTCTGAAATTCCTTTTAGTTCAGTCTTCATTTGTGAAATGACTTTTCTCTTTTATTTACAACTCTTTCCTGAGTTCTATTACCTAATTTCTGTTTTCTAATTATGATGTGTGTTTTTCCTTCGTATCTTGTACCATTTTCTTGATTTATTTCTGCTCATTTTGAAATACTGTTATACTTTTTATCTGCTTTTGTGGGCATGTGTTTCTGGAATGATTTCATTATCATTAGGGATTTTATTCTGCTCCTTATTCTAATTTTTCCTATAACTTCATTATGAGATTTGACTGCAGTCCATTTGGCTGTTCATTTTTACAGGAAATTAGTTTTCCTGCACATTTAGGAGGGAGGGATGAGTCAGGATAGCTCTTCTAAATTCAAGGCTCTATAGCATCTTTTTCTGTGTTTTCATGAAGTGTTAAAAATATGGCCTCCTTCTGAGATCTCCTGGCTCTGTTTCCCTCCCCTACTCTTTTTAGATTTTTCTTTCCTTTGCCCCAGATATCCCTAGCCTACCCTATTTGTTTTCTATTCCCACCAGTTTCTTCTTTGGTTTTCTGGAAACTTTGGCTGGTTTTGAGAGTTCATGGCCTGACTGCTTCAGCTTCTTCAGACCTTACTTTAGACCACTTACACTCATTTACTGAAAACTAGGTTGTACAAAACTCCTCTCAGTTCCAGCTGCTGTTCTGTTGGTCCACAATACTATACTACTGACTCTTCTGGGGTTCTCTTATTTTCAGATTTCTAAGACAATCTGTTGGTTCCCTCTGCTTCTTTCTACAGAAATGCTGATACCATGCAAGTCTTAGGGCTGCCAGTGGTTTCCACCTACTTGAATTCTTGGGTTTGTGGTGATGTCACCTAGGTATCCATTTGTTGTAGTTTTTTTATTTTGCTATCCTAGTTGCTCTGTTTTTATGGGGGAATTCAAGATTAAAAAACTATGTTACTTCCACTGTCATATTCCCAGAATTCTTTTCTCTCAATTCTATATATGGTGCAAAACAGTGAAATTAAACTGACAATGACCCCAAACTACCATCTACTAACTTTTATAAAAGTAGGGGTTCCAAGATGTAGCAGTTATCTATCTAAAACCCATTTTCTTTTTCTTCCTTACAGTACTCTGCTTTCATTTAGGATGGCGGTGTGCCCAGCTAAAGAGCATTTCCAGTCTCCCTTGCAGCTAGAGGTGACCATGTCATGCAGTTCGACCAAAAGATATAAGCAGAATACATTGGGTGGGAGGCGGGGCCAAGATGGTGGAGTAGTCAGACGCTTCCGGTGGACCCTCTTACAACAAAGACCCCAAAAAACAAGTGATTCGATTATATATGGAAATCTTGGAGCCCTGAACATCAAATACAGAGTTGAGGAACCGGACAGAGTGCCAGGGGGAAGGAGAGACAGTTTGGAAGCAGCAAGGAGTTGCCAGACCTGACCTGGCGAGGGCCTGAGCCCTTCACGCCTGAGCAGCTCGGGGGTGAGCGGTTAGACAGGAAAGTAGCCGTGCTCAGGAGGGCATGCTTTCTGCACCAGGAGAGACCCAGTGCCAGAGGGTCTACACGGCCACCCAGAACCAGTGAGAAGCAGCTCTTGATCCAGTGAAAGATAAGTAATTGCATACGGCCTACTGCGTGGATAAAAACACCCCCATTAGGGAAAAACCTTTCCCCAATTTACCTCCCTGCTCCCTGCTCTGCACTGGGTCCCGGACCGGCTTCAGCAATTGCCAAGGCCCCTGGGCCAGAAGTAGGAGCCGTCACATGCCTGGAGCCATTCTCCCTGTTTGGAGAGTAAACTAATTAACAAATGGGAAAAAATAAACTGCCGGCTCCCCTAAGCAAGGAACCCAGGGTAGGCACAACTCCTTTGCCTATGCACAGGCATAAGGGATCCATGGACTTTGAGTGCCTTTCCCCCTGCAGAGACTTGTGTGGGCCCATCTCAACGGCGTAGGCCCTCATTACTGCAGTACAACAGGGTATATACCAGAACTCTAACTTCAACTGTTTCAGCTGTGAAGTGGCAGGTTCTTGACATTTGACACTGCTCTGCCCATTAAGCAGGGTCTTCATCTACCCACATCAGGGGCCTGAGGACTGGTGGCTCCGCCCATGCCACCTAGCCACCTGAGGGGCCCATGAATAAGACGTGCCCCCCCCAGTCCTTATAGCCAACAGCAACAAACAGCTGCAACCCCCCCCCACCTACGCGCTCTAGGGAACAGGGACACGCCTTCCTCCTGGATACTCGGGGGCAACTGTCAGTCCCCTGCCTTGCTCAGTGTGTGTCACCCTGCTGCAACCACATGTCTGTGCCTACATCAATCACCCATGCCTGTCTAGGACTGTACATGAGAGCCTACACCACACACTTGGTGGCTATCTACCTCGGCACCTGAGCTGAATCCATACAGGAGGAGTGGGCAGACTCCTAAGCACACATATCTAACAGATCTAACCACCAGGTGACAGGACATTAGAGCTTCAAAGGTGCCAATAATCAAACTAGCTCATAGGAGCAGTCTATTTGGGCATATCAAAACAAAATGAGAAGCAAGGACACAGTAAGCAAACATAAACAAATAACTTATTGATGGCTCGGAGACAACAGTCAATATCAAATCACATAAAAAGGCAATCCATGACGGCTTCAGCAAGCTCCCAAAATAAAGAATCTAGAAATTTTCCAGAGGAGAAAAATTTCTTGGAATTAGTGGAGGCAGAATACAAAAGATTAATACACAGAACTCTTCAAGAAATTAGGAAGGAAATTAAGCAAAATGCAGAACATGCACTAGAGAAAATTAAAAAGATTAGAGAGGAGCATAATGACAAATTTAACAGGCTTCAAGAATCCATACAGAGATAGTAATCAGAAATACAGAAGATTAACAATAAAATGTCAGAATTAGACAACTCAATAGAAAGTCATAGAAGCAGAATTGAGGCAATGGAAGTCAGAATTAGTGAGATTGAAGATAAAGCACTTGACACCAACTTATTTGAGGAAAAATCAGATAAAAGGATTAAAACACATGAAGAAACCCTATGAATTATCTGGGACTCTATCAAGAAGAATAACCTACAAGTGACTAGAGTACCAGAACAGGGGGGGATAACAGAAAATACAGAGAGAATTGTTGAAGATTTGTTGGCAGCAAACTTCCCTGATATTGTGAAAGATGACAGGATATTTATCCAAGATGCTCATCGAAACCCACATAAGGTAGATGCCAAAAGAAAGTCACCAAGACATATTATAATCAAACTTGTCAAAACCAAAGATAAATAAAGAATTTGAAGAGTGGCTAGGGATAAACGAAAAGTCATCTACAAAGGAGAGTTGATAAGAAGAAACTTAGACTACTCAGCAGAAACCATGCAGGCAAGAAGGCAATGGGATGACATATATAAAGCCCTGAAGGAAAAAAACTGCCAGCCAAGAATTCTATATCCAGCAAAACTGTCTCTCAAATATGATGGCGAAATTAGGGCATTTCCAGATAAACAGAAGTTTAGGGAATTTGCAAAAACCAAACCAGAATTATAAGAAATACTAAAGGGAGTCCTCCCATTAGAAAATCAGTAACATCAGATAACAAACCAAGACTAGAACACAGGACAGAGCAACCAGATATCAACCCAGATAAGGAAGTCACAAAAGTAAATCAAAGCTAAAACACTGAAAATAGGGAAACAGATGTCAATATGTAAAAGAAGACAACATTAAAACAAAAAAGAGGGACTTGAAAACTGTAGACATAGATTTTTCCTATGGAGAGGAAGTCAAGGCGATATAAAGAAATAAAAGACTGGTATAAACTTAGAAAAATAGGGGTAAATATTAAGGTAGCCACAAAGGAAACTAACAATCCTACAAGTCCAAATAAAAAACTAGAAAAATATAAAGACTCAGCAAACACAAAATCAACAACAATGAAAAAGATGAAAAGAAAAACGACTCAGCACAAAAAATTCAGTGGAACAAGGCAACTGTGAACAACACACAAAAAAAGACATCAAAATGACAGCACTAAACTCATACCTATCAATAATTACACTGAATGTAAATGGACTAAATGCACCAATAAAGAGACAGAGAGTAGCAGACTGGATAAAAAAACACGATCCATCTATATGCTGCCTACAAGAGACACACCTGAGACTTAAAGACAAAACAAACTAAAACGCAAAGGATGGAAAAAAATATATCAAGCAAACACCACTCAAAAAACAGCAGGAGTGGCAATATTAATCTCTGACAAAACAGACCTTAAAGTAAAATACACCACAAAGGACAAGGAAGGACGCTATATAATGATTGAAGGGTCAATACACCAGGAGAACATAACTATAATAAATATTTACGCACTCAATGACAGGGCTCCAAAATACATAAACTCTAACAGCACTGAAAAGAAAGATAGACGGCTCCACAATAGTAGTAGGAGACTTCAACACACCACTTTCGGTGAAGGAAAGAACATCCACAAAGAAGCTCAACAAAGACACGGAAGAGCTAAATGCTACAATCAACCAACTTGATCTCAGACATATACAGAACACTCCACCCAACAGCAGCCAAGTATACTTTCTTTTCCAACCCACATGGAACATTCTCCAGAACAGACCACATATTAGGCCATTAAGCAAGCCTTAACAAAATCCAAAGCATTGCAATATTACAAAGCATCTTTTCTGACCATGAAGCCATTAAAGTAGAAACCAACAACAGAAAAAGCAAGGG